>NC_134692.1:20529101-20829101 GCF_050947455.1 Rhinoderma darwinii | reverse complement strand
TCAGTCAAAAGAATCAATGGTGGATGAGTACATAAAATCGGATAGTCCTGTTCCATTAGTTGTCTCAATCACTACAGGGAAACATTGATATTGATGTTCACAATGAGCTCAGCTTTATAAGGATTCATTGATTTTCAGGTTGCAATTTGGAGCAAAACTCTTTGGCCTAATACACATGACCGGGGTTTTTTGTCCGTGTGCTATTTTGTGGATAGCACATGGACCCATTCATTTATATGGCACCACGCACACGACTGTGATATACACGAATCCGTGTGAGGGCCGCAAGTCCAGGCCGCAAAAACTCAGGTCATGTCATTTATTGTCCGTATTTGCGGGTCATGTGACCTACTAAGGGGGTTGGGACAACCTGAAGACATCTAATCCAGCCTTCCTTTTTTTTCTCGGACATGTGAATACTGATGACACACGAATGCACTATGGAAGTTGTTTTTGCAGACATATGGGCCGCAAATACAGACAAGGGATCCGTGGTTTTGAGGACAAAAATCACCACGGTTTTGACTATACCAAATAGTCACTTCCTCTACTTTTTAATACACTGACAGTATATTGTCACCAGGAGCCTACAGAACAGAAAATAGGTATTGAAATAATTGAAAGGGGTCGTCTCATCATGACAGCCCCTTCTTAGATTGAAGCCAGACCGATCATCGGAGATCGATCCTTGGCTGATCTTGGCGGGTCCAGCTTATTAATGGGGTTGTCTCATCTCAATAACCTCTTTCCATCTTACCTATAAGGTCTTATGGACGTCATAAATTGGAGCGCTGTTAGCAAGCAGCGGCTCTCAGTTTGGCAGATCCGGCCTATGTAATTACATTAACGCCTATTTTATTGACCAGATGCAATACTACGGCCAGTACAAGGGAAATACAAAGCTGATGGCAACTCCCCTTGTTATCCAAACCTCTCATATTACAGGGTGGCCTATGATGCACCCCTTTAGGACGTTACAAGTCATTTTTACTATGTTATTGCACTTCCTAAAACAAGTCTGTTTGCATTATAGTCCATTACAGGTCCTTGGCTCCTTTCTGTAACAATCAGTCCCGGACATTCACGCTGCACCCCCATTTGTTGGCAGTTCTTCACTCTGGCTTAGTTTGAGTTTGTCATGTGAAACAGACTGGTTGCTATGGAAACATTGCCTAACTGCTACAGCCTTTCATATGTATTCGTAAGACATTGTTTCCTTAGCAACCAGGCTGTCTCAGCTCAGTTTACCAGGCCTTTCGCTCAAGCAAAATATTGGCACTCAATTGCTCCCGGTCCCAATTGTGACTGCTGCCTCTGCGCCCCCTATAGCTATACCCCTGCATATTATGATTTTAAAGTCATATAAAGTTCATACAAAGTTCTGCAGACTAGTAATGGCCACTGCACACCTGTTCTTCCTCTGCTCATAAATATTTTACTCCTCGACCACAAAGTACATCATTGTGCTACATCCCTGCAGTTTTTGTGTCCTCTAAATCATTTTATATGGTATTGCTATCATATGGGTAAGCCTTTAAAATCCTTTAATGGTCTAATAAGAAGCAGATGATTTCTCTTTCATCTGTCTTGTGTTAGGGTGAATGCTTGATCTTTACTGGAGATCAACTCTGTCTTATAGTTCTTCATTGGTGGTGCTCAGAATAACATAAACTATCAATTATTTCTATATTTGGCGATGAAATGGTCAAGATGGCAGCCCAAATGCACTGGGAGGCCAAATTTCTGCATACAATGACCATAGCTATTATTTAGGTCCGGGTCTAAAGTTAAAGAGGATCTGTCACCAGCTTATTAATTCCCTATCACCTAATTAATCTAATAGGCGCTGTGATGCTGATAACTACAGTGTGATTTTTTTTTTTTCTAAAACTTGTATTATTTGCAAAGTTATGAGCATTTTTCTAATTATGCTAATTTGGCTCTAATAGCCAAATAGTTGGTGACTCTTTCTTGGATGACGCTGTCCAATCATCGTACAGCTTCTCACCCTTTCCTACCCAGCAATACAACGTGATCATATAGTATACAGCTTCCATTCCCGACTGTGTATTCAATTGGTGATATATCTGGTGTCATATGAAAGGTTAGAATCTTTTTCATGTACCACGAGAAGCATATGTTCTAGGTCGTCCACAGTCGGAGATATGGCTGTTTTAAGTGATCCCCCTTCCCCTCCGGATTCTGCATCCCCCTTTGCTGCTTTGAACCTTTCTGCCATTAGAGACTTAGGGGAGTTACAGAAAAAGCCGTATGGACTTTAACGCAGAGTGCTACGAAGACGACTCTACTCCCCGTCATTTGCAGACAGGATCTAAGGAGCAACATGGGACACGGGATCCACACTCTTTTGATTTGTGGGGGTCCCAGTGTCAAGACCCCTGCCAATCAGACACTTATGGCATAATCAGGGTCGAATTAATGTTGGTGCAGGCCCAATAGGAAAAGTTTAGGTGGGGGCCCACTCCTTTTTTAGGTCGGGGCTCTCTTCCCATTTTTTGGCAGCATTATTTTGTAATTATTAAACTGTTTTAATTAAAGGGGTTGTCCCCCAATACAACATAAAGACATATGGCTAGAGGATAGAAGGGACACTAACTGGAGGATTAGACTACACAGAGTTTGTTTGCAGTCTGTTACCACGGATACACATAGGACTGCCTTGAAGCTGTAGACATAAAATGGTAGGACATTTCTTTATCAAGACTAATTGCAAAGTTGCTTTATTTTTCATTCTGGATGCATGGAACAATACACACAAATTGGTTGAAAAGAGGGACATCGCCTTTAATTATTATACTGCTTTATTTGAGCTACACATGTAAGTCATAGAGATGTAAAACTTGTTTTCTTAGTGCAGCAGTGGAAGTTCTGGTGTAGTAGCTATGACTTTACCACACTGTTCCAGTGAACGGTTTCTGTCCATTAGGAATGTTGTTACACGTGGTTCTGATTTGGCTTTTCGCTATTGGCGATATACAATCATAGAAAACAGAGAAATTCTTGTGTTACTGTGTATTACAGCATGAACCAATGAGATCAACAACATGGAAACCAAACGTACCTATCTATCTATCTATCTATCTATCTATCTATCTATCTATCTATCTATCTATCTATCTATCTATCTATCTATCTATCTATCTATCTCTGAGCAGTTCGTTCACCACAAGTCAGTAAACATGGTGCAGCTGTCAGAGTGGTGGCACAATCTGCAGGCGGACGAGACTATTTTATACACCTGAGTCTTGGGACCTTACATTTGGTGGGCTGCTACTGTGACCAGGCCCAGTGAGCGATCTGGAGGCCAGAAGGAGCGTGAGGTGTGGGAGGAGGATTGAGTTTGTGGTCTTCCTCCACAACCTGAACTGTTGTTGCCTAAGGGGCCTAAGTTGCCTCCCACCTATGGGCCATATGTTGCTGCCCTTACTGAGGGAAACAAGCCACTCGTATTGCCAGAGACCACCATAAGCATATGCCTGTGACACGTGCATGTGTTCTCAATGGGAAACAGCAACGAGTATCACTGCACCAGTTTCTTTAATCAAGTGTGCTCTTTATTCTATGATGCAAGATACGTTCAGTCAAGGCGACGTTTTGGCCAAACATTGGCCTTTCTCAAGCCCATTATATTGGCGGTGCTGAGGATTACTGCTACAAATTCTCTGTTCTCAATAAGAAAAGGGGAATAAGCCACTGCCAGAAACCTCTGCTTAACTCCCTTAAGAACAAAGGATTGAGCATATTGAAATTCAACATGCCCGATCTTTTTTTAACACATATCTGCCGAAAGAACATCGGCCGAACAACTTAAACACATTAGACGGTCGGCCGGTTCAACCAAAGTTAGTCTAATGAGTATGGTTACCTTAAAAATGACATGGAGTTAAAAGTTGGACAACTCATTTAAGCATATGTAAAGCATGACCTAAAAGGAATTAGCAAAGGTCAGCTTTGGGGCCGTTTTAAAAAAGCACAGTCTGCTTTTCTAAATAGGGATTCGACAACTTGGGGTCCCAATGTCGCTTTAAAGGGGGCCTCCCTTGGTTCTCACACAGTATTGACCAAAGGTGATTGCATGGTGAAAAGCTCTGTGCCCACTTATGTAAACCTGGAGGCAACAATGTAATCCTAATTACAATGTATATATATGACGCAATGAAGGAAGGGGTTAAAAGACCTCAGGGACCTCTATTTATGGGTTATTTTTCTTCTCTCACTTTAGAGTAAAAAGAAGACTGATTGTTGTAGCCCAAGGTGACAAATTTGAAAATTTTGTAGCGCACAACTGTGTTAATAGTTTTTAGAAAAATAATTGTTACCACAAAGCGTACGCCCCATTTAACACAGTCAGGATAATTATCTCACATGGATAAGTGACAAAACATCTCTAATGCTGAAAAGATTTTAGAGTGTAACATTTCCTGACTCGACGAGGGAATGGAGTGCACGATGGAGAATGCGCCATCTAAGAAAACACCGGTTAATTCATCAGTCACAACCCAACATGGGATTGTTTTTCTGCAATCCCGTCCTATTTAGTCATCCATACTGTATCTGTCTAGAGGGGAATCGAGCGCTCTCTTGACAGTCTGTTAGTTGTACATAATCCTTTCTAACCGTCTCCTACAGAAAGTTCCTAAGCCGCCATTATTCTTTATGTCATCACCACATTCTATAGAAAGCGGCTGGAATATCCTGAGTAAAGAACAGGGATTAGGGAAAATGTCAACAATTGAAATTTTTTCAAAAGTACTCTATAGTAAGGCGAGTTCCTACTGCTGCATAGAGAGGGACACGGCGCAGTGTCAATAATTCAACTGCAATGTTTTTTTTTTTGGATGTTATTTTTTCCTGCTTTTGCTTGTACAGGACAATCTTTGTATTTTTTGTAAATACGGACCGGATGTGTATCTGAATAATTACGAGGCGTTGGCCCGAGGATATATGTTTGACAAAGTACCAGCAAATCCCCTGTTATTATAGAGTTCAACTTTCTCATACAATGTACCTCCATGACCATGTGCATTAGGGTGGGTCTATACACAAACATCTGTCCCATGACTCTGCTACAGTAGTAAAATTGAGAAGCGCAACACTAAGACTAGGGCTACACGACGACTTTGACCGCGACACTGGTCGTACCTGTCTAATGTAAGTCAATGTGGCCGCATTGCTACCCGCAGGTTGTCGCAACCACGACACAACAGTTTCAAGTATTCTGAACCTGATGGATTGCTTTGCATCTGTCGGGTTGTGGTTGCAGCAAGCTGCGGGTCACAATGCAGCCACATTGACTTTTATTGCCACATTTACTTTTATTGCCACATTACAGGTAGGGCGACACAGCAATCTTTGGTTGTGAGACCTGTGTCAAAGTCGCCGTGTAGCCCTAGCCTTAACCATGCAACTGTCTAGAGGGCACAAGGAATCCCTATGATCCGTATTCTGGAGCTGTAAGCACTCTGTTTGCCACTGTAATGATGTTTGCATATGGCACAGTATTTCTGAGATATTGCAACGTTTCAAGGGAGAATACCACCGTAATACGCCATCTGTATGATTTCATTTTTTTGTTGTCAGATTCATAGTGATTATGACAAAAAAAGCTTCCATACAAAATCCGATGCATATGGCAGAACAGAAACGCCCCATAGACAACTCCGAGATTCAACTGAGCAAAAATTTGGCTGTGTACATGATACGCTGTGTTTTTTATTTTACTCTGTTGGTGGAAGAAGATGCAAGACATTTTCAGATCGTAGTAACATTCTATCTAGGAAAAAAGTACATGTGACTGTAAGTGCAGTTGCACACGGCCGAGTGCCACTCGGGCCGTTTTTAACAGCATCCAATAGTTTTCATGGACCCATTCACTTTAGCGGGTGAATTGGGTCCCTGAACACGGATCCGATTCTCTGATCCGTTCAAAGATAAGACATGTCCTGTCTTTCCACAGATCACTGACGGGACATGGCCGGCGCAGACTGTCGTGTGCATGAGGCATTACGTGACTGTTGCCTAATATTTGGTGTCATTGTCAAAACTATGTGTGTTTGTGTTGTCTCAATCTTAAGAGGTTCATACAAGTAAATAAACCAACTTACTCTTTATTATTAGTGTTTTATAATCTTAGGTATACAGTTCCTATGCAGACCTATGTGTTTCTATAGTTACAGACTACAAACAAAGGGACGTAGCTAAAGGCTCATGGGCCCCGATGCAAAAGTTCTTATTAGGCCCCCCCTCCACACAAACTTCTCATGCCCGACGGTCCGCAGCTTTCAGTTGCATCGATAGGATTAGATACAGTGGCTCAGCAGACAGTATCACACATGATTGGATTAGATATAGGGCCCATCTCGCTGACATTGCGGCTCCAGCGCTGGACCCAGGAAAGATAAGAATAATATTTGTTTTGCTTCTTTATGTGTTACTAATTAGTTTTGTGTGTCTGTGTTATTTGGCTGGTTATGAAAATTGGGGGGACCCCACATCGTTCTTTCCAATTATTTATTTATTTATTTAAATTACATGGGTTTTTCATAACCAGACAGATACAATATAGTAGCAGCGGGCTAGCATTACCGGGGGGGGGGGGGGGGGGGGAGGGGGGGCACGGACGGACTGTTTCTGGCCTTTCAGCCTGTGGGTAGCCTGTGGGTACCAGGGTAATAATGGGGGTTAGTGTGCACCGGCTAACACTAAAACCTGCCTTAGTAATGGATGCTGTCAATCAGACGGTGCCCATTACTAAGGCGGTAGTAATAAAGTTGAAAAACAACACAAAGACCAAGAAAACATATTTTAGTGAAATAAACCCACCCCCCTCACAACCCTCATCAACTATTTTATTGATAATAAATATAGCTGTCATCGAAGTAGTCCTCGAATCCGACGTAGTCCAATGACCGAACCTGTCAAAAAACACAAAAAAAACTATTAGTAACACATGTGATAGGCTTAGATACAGGGCCCATGTGTGATACTGTCTGTTGGACCCTGTATCTAAGCCTACCACAAAACCGTGAGGAAGAAATATTACAAATATTGCATGAAAGATTGTACATTTTCTAACTATAGCGCCCATGCTGATCAAACGTGGAGCTTCACTTTAAAGCAGTGAGTTATTGCACTATGGATATTAATCCCTTAGCCACCAATACGCCTCTTCACAGTGGTCACTAAGGGGCCTTAGGCTAGGCCGTCGCCTTTTCACGGCAGCCCAATTTAAGGCCTGCATGGGTGTCCCGTGCAGGCTGGAGCCGGGCTCGGCTGTCCAATGACAGCCGGGCTCCTGCTCCAACGCCCAGAGGCACGTCCTCATAGATTGCCTGTCAGATTTACACTGACAGGCAATAATACCAAAGCATTATAGCAGCCATCTAAAAATCGCATAGTAAAGTCCCCTAGTGGGACTAAAAAAATAAGTAAGTAATGTGAAATAAAAATGACAGTAAAAAAATAAATAAAACAATTTTTTTTCATAAAAAGAGTTTTTATTTAGTAAAAGTGTAAAAAAATTAAAAAAGTACACATATACAGTATCGCCGCGACCATAATGACTTAAACAATAAAGTTAATATGTAATTTAAACTGCAAGGTGAACACCGTAAAAAAAAACACAAAAAACAATGGCGAAATTGCTATTTTTTTCCACTGCCACCCAAAAAACTCATAATAAAAGTTAATCAATAAGTCCCATGTACCCCAAAACAGTACCAACCAAACTACGTCTCATCATCAAAAAACAAGCCCAGAAAATCCCTACATTGACAGAAAGATAAAAACATTACGGCTCTTGGAAAGCGACGATGCAAAAACAAATCATTTTAGTTCAAAATAGTTTTTATTGTGCAAAAGCCGTAAAACATAAAAAACCTCTACATATGTGGTATGGTTGTAATCATACCGACCCATAAAATAAGGTAACATGTTATTTACGCCGCACAGTCAACGGTGTCAATTTAAAACGCATACAACAATGGCGGAAATGCAGGTTTTTTTTCTATTCCCCCCCCCCACAAAAAAAGTTAATCAAAAAGTGATATGCATCCCAAAATGATGCCATTAAAAAGTTCCCACTAATCCTACAAAGTCCTCATACAGCTATGTCTACGGAAAAATAAAAAAGTTATAGCTCTTTGAATGCGGCTATAGAAAAACAGAATAAAATAGCTTGGTCATTAGGGCCTAAAATAAGCTGGTCACTAAGGGGTTAAAAACATTTAAACAACAACTTCGGCTCAGCTACTTCTGTACGTTTTTGTCAGGATACAATATTTTGACAAGGACTGCAGCTGAAATTCCTCGCCAAGACTACGCTATTTATTAAGCCAGCTGGGAATTCTGTATGTAACATTTATATTACTTTGTTTTTCTCAACTTACTTTTTATGTTTCTGCTTTGTGTCACTGACCTACTCATAAAGTTCATTTGTTTGGCACTTGACATTCAAAGGGAAATGGCAAGCAGTAGTTATCTGTAACACAAGGAAAAATGCTCATGAAGAAAAACAGTTCAATTCTACAAAGGCTGACCACCGACATGGCTCCTGTAGGCTTGCTCTTTTATTTTTTTTCTTGACAGTAGTAGAGGGGAGGGGGTTACCTAATAGGGATTATCTCCTATCGGCCAGAGCAGAATGTCCGCAGCCGAAGAATGACTCTATCTCTGAAGGACTTGTTATGTTGAGCATAATGTACCCTATAGTTATCACACATCAAGTGATCGTGGGGTGTGACGTCACTATGGACAATACATCATGACACTGGATTGTAAACAAGGATGTGATGGCCGAGGAGACCGGCAGTGGACTAACGGCAAGAATTGATCAAGTATGACAAAGGAGCTGATTGATATGCCCAGAAAACCCTTTTCATTTCCATCCCTCTGCTGTAGGGCTTCTCTAAGGACTATGGATTATATCAATGTGTAGTTCTGTATGGGTTTCAAATATTCTCACAGTTTTAACCATATATGACATACAGTCCAAGGTAAAAAGCCATCAACACCGTGTCATACAGGGTTAAACTAGGGGCATAGCTAAAGGTGGCCACCGTGGGTGCTGGGCGCCAGGGGTGTTGTCAACAAGCTACCTTGCCTTGGCCAGGATATATATATATATATATATATATATATATATATATATATATATATATACAGGGTTAAGGCTTTTCCCTATGTGAAGGAAAGCCTAGCTATGGCTCTATGTTAAATTAGTGCATGCTACAACTATACAGCATCCACACCTAGAATGGATACAGACAAACATATACTTAATTATTCAATTGATCAACCCCCCTATTAAAACTATTTTTGACATATAAGCTATTTGTACTTGGTGGGTGATCACTACTATTCTCTTTGGTTATGCTGTATACTGTGCCTGGCATCCAGCTTAAAAGGAAATATAGGGAGGAGCATTGTGAGCTGCTGTCTGTCAAGCAGCTGCTCCCAGCCAATCATTATCCACAGGGTGTTCCCAGCCATGTTGATTGGTTGAGAGAAGCTCAAATGCGGGGCTCCCTTCACAATGTTCCTCCCAAATGTCCTTTTCAGCTGGATTCCAGGCATAATATACAACCCCTCTAACTTTTAGGTTTGTGATCTGTACAGTGGGAGATCTCAGCACCCAATAATTTAATGGACAACTTATCATGGAAAATGTATTTTAAAGAGGAAATCCAATTAATATGATTTTCTGATATGTCATAGATACTTATGAGAAGATCACATTGGTGAAATCTGTGACGTCAGATCAGCACATAGTAATAGAGTAGTAATGCATAAGTGCTGCTGTATTCCCTATGCAGTTACAGATAAGTCTATGTAGGGTAGAATCTATAGGGGCTGCAGTGGTTGGAGTTGCGTCCAGATCTGGTGCTTGAGTGGGCCCAAAGGCCCCTCTGCCACATAAGACAACAGCAGTGCTATAAATGACATGAGAGTAGTGGGCCCTGTTATAGATTTTGCTCTTCAAGTTACACCTCTGAGTTTAATTAATAAAGACCTGGCAGCCCACCAAAAGTTCCATCCAAAAGTGTAACCCATCGACGCACCGTGACATACATGTACACCATCACATCGCACAAGCACAAAAGCTGTCCCCATGAGATCAAAAGCTGGAGACTGACGGTGATTGACAGCCAGGCTGCCACTCTAAGGGCAAAGATCAGAGAAACCTCTGATCTTTTCCGTTTAACCCCTTAAATGTTGTGATCAATAGTGAACCCTAGTCCCCTAGTGAGACAAACAAAATAAAATGAGGTTTTTCCATTCCTCCCCTACCCTGAAAAATGTCTCAAAATTAGAAAAAAAATTATAGGTATTTCCAAATAGTAACAAAACTAGTACTAAAGCAGTAAAACATAAAAAAATATACATATTTGGTATAATTGTATTTGTATTGACCTATAGAATAGTGTTATATTAACTGTACTGCAGAGAAAATTGCTGTTTTTGTTTTATTAATATAATCAATAAAAGCTAATCAATCAATTATACGTACCCTAGAATGTTGCCATTGAAAAAAAATAACTTGTCTTGCAAAAAAACATAGCCCTCATATAGCTACATCGATGGAAAATTAAAAAAGTTATGGTTCTTGGAATGCAACAATGAAAAAACAAAATACAATTGCTCGGTCCAAAATAGGCTGGTTCTTAAGAGGTTAAAGAACTGGTTTACACTGATCAGAAGATTCCCAAGAATTAATGCATTTCAATAACCGTAAGCAAAAAATCTTCTTATCTTTCCCCATATTCCACTTTATTAAAAAATAAAATTGCTAAAAATAAGACTGCCCATAAAATTGACGTAAATTTTTGGATAGAATGTTCTTTGGGAACATTATTTTTATTTCTCCTTTTTCAAGGTTTTACATTTTGTTTCTTGCGCACGTTTCTCTTTATTATTTTGTTTTAAAGCTTTATTTATAACCCATCTCGATAAACCAGTTTCAGGCGAGTGAATCAATAACAGCGAGTCCCCATTGGCTGCTGTGAGTAAGAGGTGCATACTAATTTTAAGCAATTGGCTTCCATAAAGATCTCCCCAGAGTACATTAATCCTCATCCTTCCTTTCATGCTCCACTCTCTTGTTCCATATGAAAATGCAGAATAATTTTTTTTTTTGTTTTCCATATTCAGAATGTAAGCATGAAAGTCAGACAAATCCTCCGCCATGAAATATTTTTGTTTTATATTTTTTTTCTTTTCTTTTTTATCAGGGCTTTGTTGCTGACTGTCTCAAACAGCAGATGTTCTCGGTTTAACAGCGACTTGTCTGCAAAGTGCAATAAGTGGATAATACTTAAAGACCTTGTTCTATAAATTAACTACTCCTCGCTACCCTGTCTCTTCACTGCTTGGTTATTGACATTTTTAGGCGACTGCATTTTAATTTTCTCCGGAATATCAAATCTGTAGTGTCTGGCTGGTAATGCCTGTCTGCAGAATCTTGTGATCCCACTTCCCTTTTGAAGATGCAAAATGTTCTTTAGTTACTATATTGGCATCATTTATCATATCCAGGGCCAGCCTTACGATGAAACTGGGACCAAATAACAGCTCCATACATGCATAGTAAGGCCCAATGCACACGAACTTAAAAACGCCCGTAATCACGGGCCGTAATCACGGGCCGTAATCACGGGCCCATAGACTTCTATTGGCCACGGGTACCTCTCCGTATGCTTACGGGAAGGTGCCCGGGCCGTTGAAAAATATAGAACATGTCCTATTTTAGGCCGTAATTACGTCACGGGCAGGCCCATAGAAGTCTTTGGGGCTCCCGTAATTACGGGTGACTACGTGTGTGCACCCGTAATTACGGGATCGTTGCTAGGAGACGTCAGCGGATAGTCACTGTCCAGGGTGCTGAAAGAGTTAACTGATCGGCAGTAACTCTTTCAGCACCAGGGACAGTGACTACCGATAACAATATAAATCAACGTGTAAAAAAAATAGAAGTTCATACTTACCCAGAACTCCCTGCTTCTTCCTGGCCTCCTGGGATGACGTTTAAGTCCATGTGACCACTGCAGCCAATCACAGGCCAATCACAGGCTGCAGCGGTCACATGGACTGCCGCGTCATAAAGGGAGGTCGGGCTGGATGTCGAAAGGGGGACGCGTCACCAAGACAACGGCCGGGTAAGTATGAATTTATTTTACTTTTACTACGGAAAGGGCTGTCCCTTCTCTCTATCCTGCACTGAAAGAGAGAAGGGGCTGCCGATTAGTGTAGTGCAATTTTGCAGCGAAAACGTGCCCGTAAATACGGGTGGAATACTGGTTAAACCGGACCCGTATTTACGGGCACGGGTCCGTAAATACTGGTGCAATACGGGTCAAATACGTGTGACCAAGGACCCGTATATACGCCAGCATTTACGGGAGGGAAAAAATACGTTCGTGTGCATGAGGTCTAAGATGGTAACAGTGCTATACAATGTCTAAATTATACCGTTATACAATTAACATTAATATTCATGGAGGTCACAAGACTCATACACCCCTTGGGTTGGTCCTTATCAGAGTTAAAAAAAACTGAATTCCTTATAGTATGGAGTCATTTTTACGATAACTTGACCAAGAATTGGGGTGTGTGGCGATATTAGGTCGTTCTGATCATCAGAAGAGCACAAGATGATGGAAACCTCTTTGCAACTATCCATTCTTTTTTTTTTTTTGCTTATATAAGTGAGAGGGTACAGATGAGAAATGAGGAAGCAGAGACGTCTCACCATCCAAAGGAGTCAGTAAGACATCTTACTGCCCTCCTAAGGTTGTCCATATATGAGGAAATGCCTTAACCTTCAATTAATGGGTCCATCACAAGACATCTTACTGCCCTCTTAAGGTTGTCCATAAATGAGGAGATTACATACCTTCATCGATGGGTCAATCACAAGACATCTTACTGCCCTCTTAAGGTTGTCCATAAATTAGGAAATGCCTTAACCGACATCAATGGGTCCATCACAAGACATCTTACTGCCCTCTTAAAGTTGTCCATAAATGACAAGATGACTCACCTACATTGATGGGTTCATCTCTGGTGGCACAGCCAGTATCTTATGAGTAGATATCATATAAAGGACCAAAGCCTCCAGGATTTCATCCAATGTTTGCTTTTATTGGTCCACGCAATCCACAAAAAGTAGCGGTTCAGCTCGTTGCTTTTTTTATTCCACGGGTTAAGACAAAACTTTTGGATAATATCCTGACGCTCTTGTTCCTTTTTAAGTTGTTCACTTTACATACAGTCATACAAAACAGCATTGTGGAGTCCCCCTTGGGGAAATCCTGCATTTGCCAGGGAGTTATAGCCAAAAGTATGGGTTTTGTTGTGTGTTATACAGTGATTTAAACAGATGTCTTGCGCTATTATGCATTGGTGGTCAAGCCAACATACTGTGTGGGACTCAAATGTGGCCCTTGGTGACTTCATTAAGAGGCCTCATATCATATTCAACCAGGGCCAAACCAAAAAGTTAGAGGCCTACACCTGGGTATGATTTTTTTTACACGGTTGTATTTGTGTCCGGCATTGTCTCTATAATATATATGTTTTATTTTGCTTAAAATAGGTTTGGATTAAGCAGAAGAAAAATAAAACTTTCGAAAACAGATCTACGAAGATTTGCTCTTGTTTTTAGCAAAATACATATGAAGGGAACACAGACCACAGGCATATAAAAAAGGTAATACATGGATACATATACAGAAACCTACAAATGACACAACTTTTTAAGCCGAGAAAGATACCACGGTGCTCCCATAAAAGAGGAAAAAACAGAGGAGTTCTTCTGTTCTTTATGGTAGGGCCCGGCACTCACCGTACAGGAGATCTCATACCTGATCATTGACCAGGGGAAGGCAGCTACACCATATGAATTTGTCTTCCCCTGGGGGCTGCACATCAGACTCATGAGGGCCACAATGCAGTCCCTGGACCACCACTTGGCCACCACTGCTATAGACCATCCTAATAAGCTATCTTGAGCTTCCCGATCCCTATTAGAGGATGTATCCTCATGATGAATGTGGTAACTGAACAATACACAGGGCAATACACTACAGGTTCAGGTCAAGCCCCCCGTAGATTATAATCCTAATCAATGAAACGTGCATGTTTACTAACGCTCATGCTGATTCCATATGTTCCCACTTTTATTTCGGCTTCTCTCATCTCTCCTCTAAATTAGGCTATTTGAGATGAAAAAAAAAATGGTAATTGGGGCAATTTTAACGTCAATTTTTCAATTCTCCTTTAGGCAGAAAAGCAAAAACTGACTGCCGCCTTCGTCAAAATACCTCCGCTCTCAGCTTTTATTATGTAGATTATGTTACTACTTGGTCACGTGAAAATTCTTTTTCCACATCTGTAGCTGATTAATATGTTATTGGATTTTGCCTTCTCATAAAGTAAAACATGTTTTCTATTAAATGAGTAGTAGAAAATGATATAACCCGCCTCTGCTATGGCAGACGCTGGTGATTTAATAGGGCTGAGCCGGCTCATGTTTACAAGACGTTAGCGGGAGAACATGGACATACAAGTAACGAGTCTCTACATTACTCCCTTTATGTTTTGCAATTTGGGCACAGAAATGTAATATTTCAGGAAATGTGATTAGGCAAAGAATTTGGACTTCAAAAACCAAGTTAAAAGTTTGTCCCTTTCCGTTCGCTCTGGTTTCTACTATCCTGGCATCCCGACTGGTTTGAGTGGAAGCCAAAAGAAACAGCATTTTGTCCTGTGATGCCTGTGGTTTTTGCACCATGTGACCGGGCGGCTATTTACACAACTGCAAAAACAGAACCTAGAACCGGAAGGATCCTTGTACTGAAGAGACCCATTCACGAGCACGGCTCGTATAGCGCGGTGACAATGCAGATCCATCGTGGAGATTTCAAAGTATCGGCCATGAAATGCTAATCTAAAAAAATGTCCTTCTATTTCCGTTCTACTCTTGAGTTTTCAGGCAGAGAAGTGGCAGCATTAATTCTCACCGTGAATCAATTTTACTATTAGGATTTATACATACAGCCATATTACCTCTCCAAGTTGAACATTGCCATCCTAGGGCACCTATAGAAATCTAGCTATGGTTTCATATAGTGGCATATAGAATTTTTTCTGTCGCATTTACAGTCAGTTCAGACAGTGAGTTTTTTGGCGCTTATGTTGATGCAGGAAACGCGTTGGAATCGGTTTAAAAAAAAATGGCCGAAATCGCCCCCCTATTCAATGGGAGGCAGAGGAGTGTTTTTTTTACCCGAGCTGCTTTTGTTTTTCACCCCTGACTTCCTATTGAATCGATGGGAGGCGCGATGGGAGGCAGAAAAAACCTGCGGCGCTCATTTCTGAGTGCTTTTCACAGCATTTTTTGCCCGCGGTCCTTGCATTAGCTTCAATGACCATGGGCGGAAAACGCCACGAAAAAACACTGAAAAATACAAGCAGGCAGTTCAAAATATGCCTCGGAATTCCTAAGGAATGCCTGTTTGTGTGAACAGGGCTTTAAACTCAAAGAAACATTGTTGCATGCCCCATCGGATGCCTTACTACGGATATATTTGATCAGCCTCTACTAATAGTGAAATAAATGGGCTGGGAACCTCACTAATAAAACGGTTCAAATAATTTTAAAAATGAAATGTTTGCATATATCTTAGCGCCCGCAGGGTGCTGCTACACCTTTCTGTTTCTTTCCCATTGCAATAGTCACACCGGATTTGCACCTGACCATTTATATCACTTTGTTGAACCAGAGCTCCACAGTGACATATGGCGGTGGATCATTACGCCGGAGCGTCATGCTAGAGCACGGTGCATTTTGTGTACATGTCATGTTATGCGTCTGCATTATCGCAAGTCACACATGTTTTTTTTTCTTCCCATAGGGTTCTAAAATCCGAATGTACATATCACATGCAATTTTGACCTACAATCTCACATGAGATCAAGCTTTTTGCCACCTGTTTTTCCACTTTCTCCTTATGTCCGCCAGTTTCTTTGTTTTTAACAAGCATCAAATGTATCAATCATGTGCAACATTTTCAATGTCAGACAACCTACGCCAGGTCAGACCTGACCCACTGTACATTGCAAAAAAAGTCACGGATGCAATGTTTCATTTCGTTTTGAAGGCTTCAGTGAGTGAGTGCCAAAAACAAGTACTGACAGTAGATAGATGATAGATTAGATAGATAGATAGATAGATAGATAGATAGATAGATAGATAGATAGATAGATAGATAGATAGATAGATAGATAGATAGATAGATAGATAGATAGATAGATAGATAGATAGATAGATAGATAATGAGATAGATAGATAGATAGATAGATAGATAGATAGATAGATAGATAGATAGATAGATAGATAGATAGATAGATAGATAGATAGATAGATAGATAGATAGATAGATAGATAGATATGAGATAGATAGATAGATAGATAGATAGATAGATAGATAGATAGATAGATAGATAGATAGATAGATAGATAGATAGATAGATAGATAGATAGATATGAGATAGATAGATAGATAGATAGATAGATATGAGATAGATAGGGATAGATAGATAGATAGATAGATAGATAGATAGATAGATAGATAGATAGATAGATAGATAGATAGATAGATAGATAGATAGATAGATAGATAGATAGATAGATAGATATGAGATAGATAGATAGATAGATAGATAGATAGATAGATAGATAGATAGATAGATAGATAGATAGATAGATAGATAGATAGATAGATAGATAGATAGATAGATAGATATGAGAGAGATAGATAGATAGATAGATAGATAGATAGATAGATAGATAGATAGATAGATAGATAGATAGATAGATAGATAGATAGATAGATAGATATGAGAGAGATAGATAGATAGATAGATAGATAGATAGATAGATAGATAGATAGATAGATAGATAGATAGATAGATAGATAGATTGCAGCTCAGCTCTATTGAAGCGAATGGGGCTGAGCACACAACCTGTGACCAGATGTGGCGCTATTTTTGGAAGAAAGCGGCCATGTTTTTGTAATCCTGGATAACCCCTTTAATAAAAGTAATTTAGTAAATTCAGCACCGGTTATTGCTCAGTTAAGAATCTGAAACTAAATTCTCCAATAATATTTTCCTGTACTCCGGGCCCGGCCGCGGACATTCCAGGTACATTCCACATGGGCCACAGCAGTAAATGTTCAGTCTCTGCAAATTCTTCTTAAATTTTTTGCTTCCTTTACAGGTTTTTGTTTTAACAGGCAGCTGTACTAAATACACAGCCCTCCACCTAATGATAACTGCCCTGCCCTGCCTTCACTGAAAACAAATACTCTGTGGGGTCAGGATGGATGAAAAAGCCAGGGGGGGGGGGGGCGGCGGGAACCTGGATCAGAAGATCAGAGAGCCGTGCTGCAGTGACTGCCTGAGCGAGAATACACGGATCAAAGGGATTAATTCATTGCTGTTAATTTCAGATTAATTTAAAGTGAATTATCTTTTCACCTCGTTTTATTGCATCTCGCAACTGGTTTACTGAATATATGCGGGGAGGGGGGTTCATTGTATATTGATAAAATCACACCGGTCAACATTCCCTGTGAACAAGACTTCAAAGAGGCGTGGCTTGTGCAAATTTGCATAAAAATGGCAGAGGCGGGGACTAAAATGTTCCCTAGATTTGTGATTCAGGACCCATGCACATGTCTGTGGTCAGTAAATACTGCACAGACGAGCCGCGGAGTGTCATCCGCATTTACGGATCGTGCTCACAGTACTTAGGCCTCATGCACACTAACGTGTTTTTGCTTCCGTAATTTATCCGCAAATATGCAGAAGAATTCCGGATCCATTCATTTCTATAGGCCCATGGACACGTATGTGGTTTCCAAGTCATTTTATGGGCCACATTTGCAGTGCGGGCTACTAAAAGTCAAAGCACATCTTGTATGTGCACGGTCCGTGGCCATCTGTGCCGTATTCTCGGACCTAGGTATGAAGCCTTAGTATAGGAGCACGGTCCTTAAAGAGGCTCTGTCACCAGATTTTGCAGCCCCTATCTGCTATTGCAGCAGATAGGCGCTGCAATGTAGATTACAGTAACGTTTTTATTTTTAAAAAACGAGCATTTTTGGCCAAGTTATGACCATTTTCGTATTTATGCAAATGAGGCTTGCAAAAGTACAACTGGGCGTGTTGAAAAGTAAAAGTACAACTGGGCGTGTATTATGTGCGTGCATCGGGGCGTGTTTACTACTTTTACTAGCTGGGCGTTGTGTATAGAAGTATCATCCACTTCTCTTCAGAACGCCCAGCTTCTGGCAGTGCAGATCTGTGACGTCACTCACAGGTCCTGCATCGTGTCGGCACCAGAGGCTACAGTTGATTCTGCAGCAGCATCAGCGTTTGCAGGTAAGTAGCTACATCGACTTACCTGCAAACGCCGATGCTGCTGCAGAATCATCTGTAGCCTCTGGTGCCGATGTGTCCTCGCTCGTCTGACACGATGCAGGACCTGTGAGTGACGACACAGCGTGATCTCTGGAGAACACGGCTGTGTCTGCACTGCCAGAAGCTGGGCGTTGTGAAGAGAGGTGGATGATACTTCTATACACAACGCCCAGCTAGTAAAAGAAGTAAACACGCCCCGATGTACGCACATAATACACGCCCAGTTGTACTTTTACTTTTAAACACGCCCACTTGGACTTTTGCAAGCCTCATTTGCATAACTACAAAAATGGTCATAACTTGGCCAAAAATGCTCGTTTTTTAAAAATAAAAACGTTACTGTAATCTACATTGCAGTGCCGATCTGCTGCAATAGCAGATAGGGGTTGCAAAATCTGGTGACAGAGCCTCTTTAAATGCGAAAAATATGACATGTCCTATTTTTGCAGCACGTATCGGAACGAAAATATACGGGAAGGTGTCCGTGGCCAATAGAAATGTATGTGTCATTAATTTACGGATCCATAATTTCAGATAAAAACTACAGATGTGTGCATGAGGCCCCACTTTGTTCTAATGCATCATCACATGACTGGTTTAATAAACATTTGGTGGTGCGGGATCATTGTATACAGAGGACAATGTACATTGATAAATTCGTACCTGCCAACAGTCCCACTTTTTGTAGAACTGTCCTGTGAACCGGAAATCAAAATGGTGCGACTTGTGCAAATTTGCATAAAATAAAGACGTTCCAGTCTGTATTGAAAGCACACCTGGGAGGAACGGGACAGGTCTTATAACGTCTCAAGATTTGGCATTCAAATGGTGGGAGGTATAATATAATAAAACCAATTGTGTTGTCTATAGCAGACACTTTATTTTAAGCATCATTTAGCAAGTAAAAGCTAGAAAATAAAAGCAAACATCTGATTTCTTGTGATTATTTCTTTTTAGAACGATAAAGTTTTTCCAGAAGTTTTCAGTTTTGCCATATATCTTCTCTATCAATAAATGTATATGTGATGTGGAGCTGTGTCATACCCAACAGCTATGGAAATTATGGTTCAGGTCCACATTCTGCCAATCTCGATCCATATTTTTCCTATTCATATCTACATTTTTGTCCATAGGTGGCACTATTATAGTATCTAGCACTGGCGAAGAAATTATATTCTACTTCGGTTGTCAGACCATGAGCATGAATGTGTTTTTAATAGTGACAACCAGTTTCGAGAGCCAGAAATTAGAAGTTGTCACTTCCCTTCCCGAACTTTTATTAGTAGGTCCTACAAAGTGCATCACTCACCAGGGGGCGACTGTGAGCTCAAGATAAAACAGTATGTATCCCTATTGTTTACATTGTATGATTGTTAAAAAGAACCTGTTACCTCTCCTGACATGTCTGTTTTAGCAAAA
Organism: Rhinoderma darwinii; assembly: GCF_050947455.1. Classification (NCBI taxonomy): domain Eukaryota; kingdom Metazoa; phylum Chordata; class Amphibia; order Anura; family Rhinodermatidae; genus Rhinoderma; species Rhinoderma darwinii. The sequence continues at coordinate 20,809,178 of NC_134692.1, read as the reverse complement.
ACTTGTATTCTCCATGAAATACCAAAGCAGAGCATCTTTTCTTAGAACTCTGCATTATACTATTCCTCTGTTATTCCTCCTGGAAATGTATGAATAAATTGGTGTTATCATTCCCATTGTCAATAGGGTGTGTCCCTACACAGTTTTGCCAGTACCGATTGGATAGTGTCTGAGTGTGTAGCGACCTTCCCCAATGGACAAGTGGAATGGTAACACCCAGTGGTCAATTTATTCATGCATTTGCAGGAGGAATAACAGAGGGACGGCACAACATATAGTAATTTGCTCCAGAAGTAATTTATAGGCCGATCAAGTGTTCACTAAAACAGACATGTAAGGAGAGCATGTCACATCAATCACTGTCCCACTGAGCTTATAATTAAATATCCAAGGCACATGTATATATATTTATATATATAATATTTATTTGCACTTAGTAAACTCACATAAAACTAATCTCACAAGTACTTCATTTCTTTAGTTGAAGTAAAAGTTGCTGTGCCCGGCCCGTCATGGAGTGCTGTACCTGCGAGCTGAGCATTCATCCATTAGGGCATTATCTCAGATCAGCTGCCAGCATAATGACGGCTGCACGTTACCCCTGGGAATACCTCCAACCTTTCCATCACAGCGATTTTAAGAGAAAATCTCTTACTGGAAAACAAATGATTTTCTGGGTCTTTCAGCCCTTGACGGGATTATTTCAATGGTCCAATGTCATGTTCTTCTTTTTTACATTTTCACACAATACCTCCTGCCGACCTGAAGTAATGTAAAATGGCAGAGCATGATGTGCCTTTTCTTAGGAACAGTAAATGTAGAATACAGTTATGTGGCTCATATTGTTACTGGATGAAAAGCAAATGGACAAGATTGGAAAATTGTAGCAAGAACATTCCCCGTCCAGTTCCCTCATATGTGAAATAATAGAAGGCTTGAAAAGGAGAAACACCTTGTTGAACCTTTTAGTAAATGGCTTATATAGTAATGCTCTGATATAATGCTATTATTAGTGTAGCTGTAAGAGCGACTTGCCCAGGGTTGGACTGGCCCTCTAGAGTACCAAAGGATCCTCCGGTGGGCCCAGGTTCTGAACATTAGAAGACAAGTAGACAACCGCATTTGGAGCTGACTTTGGAGCCAATTACTTGCAATCGGGGCCAGATTAAAATTGCTGGGTGCTCCCAACCTGCCTGAGTCCAGGACCCCTATCGCAGCCGCATATATACACATATGTATGTTCCGCTCCACTGAAGGCTAAGACAGTAACGGAGACAGAAGAGTCAAAAACTCCATGAAACTTTAAAGGAAGGGTGTCGCAAAAAAAAAAAAATTATATAAATTTGCTTTTAGTGTTTTATTTAGAAAAAAATATTTATTTGTGTGTTTGTGCTTTACTTTTTTTTATTTTCTAACTTTTTCTTGTCTATGGGGGCTGAAATTTTTTTTTTCATTTCTGTATGTGTCGATTAACGACACATACAGATATGGAATACAGCACATACATCCCCATAGAGACTGCGAACGGGAGCCGTTCGCATTCACTATGGTGTACGCCGTCTGTGTGGGAACAAATTAGAACAATGTTTAATCATTTATATACTAACAGTTTAACTAAAAAAATAATAATAATTTTCTAGCGACACATTCCCTTTAAAAGAGAGAGCCATACACATTCATGGCCACTCCACCTCTTCAAATAGGATCGCCGAATGGACTGGTCGCAGAGATGAGTAATATATACACTAGCCATAAAATAGTGACTGCCATGGGCATAAGGCTGATCGGGGAGGGTGACGTAGACTCCCTAGGTCCTCAAAACTGTGGAGCTTTTGAGGCATATGCCCCATGCACCTACAATCTGTTCCTACTTGCCACTAGGGTCTATTTCTTATCAGTTTATTCAAAAATAACCACATTATTGATGATATATCCAGTGGAAAAGTGGACGTGCACATGTTCCGTTATAGATGGAGGATGGGCCTGCAGGATCCTTTTCTTTGGTAGACCCAAGGAGCCCCGGTACAACACTGAAGCTGTCAATTCCATGCAGAACTTCTTGGATCTTCAAATTCTCTATGGCTTTCCTGCAGACTATAGACTAACATCTAGAACTATCTTACTAAAGGAAATGCTGGTCAATTTTTAAGATCTAAAACTCCTTGCAATTCTTCATCCAATTTTCCACCCAATTCTATCCCATATAAATTGCATATTTTTCTAGCCATTTTCAACAAGATTCACAGATAATTGTGTATGGGGACAATGTTGGACTGGGGTTACCTGGGCCCACCAGAAGAAATTATTCTGAGATCCATGCCTTATCTGTACAGAACATGTGCACGTATACTTTTAATTGCATCATCATTTTAGTTGGTATCATTGTGCACACACGATCAATAAGATCTAAAAGATTATTTGTAGCCAATCCATAAGAAATAGGCTCTAGTGGCAAGTAATTGGCTCCAAAGTCAGCACCAATTGGGGTTGTCTTCTGCTGGACCTTTTGGACCCATTATTATGTCAAGCCTGAGCCCACAGGGGGACCTGCTGACCCTAGCATTTATGGGGTCAACTCACCTGTCACCTAATGTACCTCTACTAACGAAACAAGGGACAGACAGATTTGATTTTAATCTATTTAATCCTTTATATCACTGGGAGATTAGATGTTTCAGAAGTATCTAACAAGTCGCCATATTAAAATAACATGCTCGCTTGGCTGAAACATCCTAGTTCATGGGGGGGTTGCGGAAGATTTTATGTGTAGGGACAACTTTAAGAAGTTTGTAGCAGTATGGGTAATGCAGACCTGTTACTTCTCTATACCCGGTCAAACAAGGTCCATCCATGCATAAAGAACTGATGTGTGCATGAGCCCTTACAGCCATAAGTGACGGAGCTGGATCTGCTTGATTGCCGGTCCCATCACATTACCGGAGATACGACTAAGGAGCACCGGATGTGGTGTAGCAATAGTACATCTACGTAAAAACTGCATCACATCAGATCTACAATGTGCAAATCTACATGATAGGTCAGTAATGGTGGCTCTAAAAGCCTTCAGCACATATCATTACATGTTTTAATAATGACCCCCCTCTCCCATAGGCCATCAATAGATAATCAATATCAGGGTCACAAGGGCATCCGGAAATACAACATGTAGCACAGCGAGGGAGAAGTCATCTATTTCCCCAGGGACAGGTGGTGTTCCTGTGGATACAGCTCACTAGATAATGCAAATGACACAATTCGTCCGCAATAAACCTTGATAAAGTTACGAAACGCGTGTGTGTATAATCACGTAATTTAGCAATATCCAACAAATAGAAAGATTTAGGAAACATCTTCTTTGATTCAGACTCTCCGCTTGTGCTGCCAGTCACGTAATTGGTTATTCTTAAAACATTGCTGGAATTGATTAGGATGCACATCAGCGTATTTGTTTCAAAGGCTTTCAGAGATAAACGGGAGGTAATTACATTTCCGACAAGTTCCCGTGTGATAAATTTGACGGTGTGAAGGAATCCTTTCTCTTGTGCTTACACGCAGAATTCTGTATAGGTAACCTTTTAGCGAAATGTCAAGCACGGCAGCAATCATCGTCTGCTGGAATAGGTCATGTAGGATTAGCTCCTCATATTTATTTATTTCTTCATTTATATATTTATTTGGGTTGAACAGTTTGAAAATATTAGGCTAGGTTCACACTGGCGTTAGTTTTTATACGTTCCATGATGGACACGGCTAAGTTCCCCTATACTCATAGTTGGTCTGTGTCTATAGGTGGCCCTGGGGGAAGGGCACATACTAAAGGAAACAAGTACAGTGAGAATTAATATGTAAATTGTATGTTAATTAGATACTCACAGTGCTGTGGGAGTGAAGGGAGGACACCAGGGAGGAAGAAGGTGAAGGCTGCAGGGGGTGCTAGATGTTGTGAGAAGTGCTCCGCAATATTCTGCTTTACTTTGTGAACAGACAAATATTTCAAAGCTGTAAATAACTTAAGGTGGGATCTACTTGATGGGCGGAGTACCAACAGGCTCCTAAAATGTAATTCTGGTGCGATATGAGAGGTAGATATGACAGATGACTGTTTTGATGGATTTCCTTGACTTATAATGGATTTGTCAGGTTTCCATTTTTTTTTTTACAGGTGTAGAATAGTGCAGAATACTAACACTATTCTGCCTGTCAGAGCAAAGGAAACCTGATGGAACAGAACTATGGTGCCAATGTGAACAGAGCCTATGGCTATATTATATAAAACCAGACTATGACTATCCACTTGGATATTTGGGCAATGCTTAAGGGCCAATGGCCAGAAGGGGTCCGCAGCTGAGTATGGTTGGGCAGGGCCCACAAGAGAAATTGCAAGAGATATATTAGATAAATGCTACACAACACAGTATTTCCATCAATATGTAATTACAGTGTAGCATGTTCCCTATTCCCCAAGAGGGAGGACGTAGCGTACGGCACATCTACTGAACTACGGTAGGGTGACCTAGGGTAGTTTATTTTTAATTTTCTGCATGGAAAAGTGGTGGAAAACTCATGTAAAGCAGTTGCAGCCAGCATAAAAATTAAAGCTATGTCCCTTTCAGCGAAAGAGAGACTCCGGTGAGAAGAGCTTTCCTTCCATAGTCCCCATGATAAGATTTCCTTATACTGTACTCAGATCAATAGGTGTTATCATAGGGGTACTGAGCCTCTTGGCAACCAATCAGAACATTTATATAACAGCTCCATACATATAGTAATCTAATTACTAAATAATACTGTTATACCATTAATATTAAAGGGGTTGTCCGGTCTCAGAAAATGAATGTTATTTGTTGTATAATTAAACGTTTATTACATTTTCCAATATACTTTTTGTATTAATTCCTCATGGAAATCAAGATCTCTGCTTGCTGTTATTCAGTAGGAACATTAATTGTTTACTTTCAGTGGATAAGTTTCTGTCCATGGTCATGTGATGGACACACAGGTGTTGGGATCGTTAGAAGACACAGCTCTGATACACATACTGTAATTGTAACGAGCTGTGCACCTGTGTGTCCATCACATGACCATGGAAGGATATTATCCACTGGTAGTAAACAACGAATGTCCCTACTGAATAACAACAAGCAGAGATATTGAAAACCTTGAATACCTTTGAATTATACAATAAATACCAATAACTTTCTGAAACCAGACAACCCCTTTAAGGTTCATGGTGGTCACAAGCTGTGGGTTTAAGACCCTCTGTGGTGCCCTCTTTAGCAGGAGCCGTTACTGCGCCCTGTACAACCGCACGGGTCGCGCACCCCTAAGGCCGGCCCTGAGTACAATATACACTTTACCTTGACTTAGTATATAGTAAATATAAAAGATTGGATGTCTGTCTGTCCTGTTATATGAGAGATCTGTATGTCCCCCTATAATAATCATAATACAGTGAAATTACTTTAATCCATTAATCCCGAAAGTCTGATAATCTTTCACAGAACTGCAATAAAATGCTTAAAAAATCATAAGCAAGCAGAGTAGAGAAAAACAATTCCTAATTAAGAGATTTTTATTGAAATAACAATAGCATTGTTGGTTGTTTTGTGTGCATTTCCTCCCTACTATTTAAAGTGCCCCTATATTCATACAATCATAGAATAAAGAAAAACGCGGGCGATGGCTCCATCTGTCCCACGCTCAATACTGCAACCAACTAATTCAGAAGCTAAAGTACTTAAATAATTGAGAAAGCAGCAGATGGATGTAATACAACAGATACAGTAGGAATGTTTTACAAGATTAGGCTAATAAAATTGATTGCGGCAACACCTCTATCTGCTGGAAGGCAAAACTATTCATTTTATGTGGCGTGCTTTGCTGGGTTTTACATATTTATCAGCAAAAAAGGAAGCCATGTGGAAAATATAGTGTGGGGTGATATCCCTTTAAACCACACTGTAAACATTGTGTATTGTAATGATGACTAATTACACAAGCCTCGTAATGTTAATGAATGAGTAATGTAGGACGTGACATGTAGAGTTGGCTTTGCCGTTTTTTATTGCATCTTTCATCTACATTGAGTTTTGACAGTTAATATGTGGAGCTTTACAATATTAATGAAATAGCGGCTATTACCCAGATGACAGCCGTGGATCGAGGAACAAGTATAGATTAAAGGGAAGCTCCATTTTAAAGGGACTCTATCTATTGTTTTAATTAGGGGTTTAGCGAGGTGGAGATCTACTGTAGTGACTTTGGAGGGTCTTTAGATCTCCTTGGTACTGAGTTGTGGCAGGACCTTGGGGAGAATAGTGTGTAAGTTATCAGGGGCATTGCTAGGGTCTTAAAAGACACAGTCCCTGGATGGATAATACTTTTTAAATATAATTTAGTGCTACAGAACATACAGGATTATCCAGGACTGATCAGACGCAGTTACAGGTAAAACAGACAACAATTACATCCAGTGTCTCACAGGTGACGTCTACTCAGATGGAGACATTCTCTTGCCTCATCTTCTCCACCCGGCCCAGACCACCATGAATGCTTCTTTCAGCCACGACTCATCTCTGAAGCATTTGCTGCCCAGACATCTTTGCACAGTGCCCCCAAATCCAGTACTGCAGGAATAATAATGACATATAATGACATAACTATAGCCACCCTAAAAATAATAGTGCCACACACATAGTTCCCCCTAAAATAATTGTGACAGACAGTGCCTTTGACTGTAAATACTGCCACAAATAGCGTCCCAGAAAATAGTTTAGTACAGATAGTGCCCCTGATAGTAATTAGTGCCATGCAGAGTGCCCTCAGCAATAATGGTGGCAAGCAGACGATGCCCCGACAGTAATCGTGATACACAGTGCCGACCAAAAATATTTGTACCAATCAGTGCCCCTATAGTGCCTAGTAGCGGGCCCTCCTAGTGACCTCAAAGTAATGGTGCCAATACTGTCCCACAAGTATAGTACTCCAGTGCCAAGCAGTGTTCCAATAGTGCCCCCAAAATTAATATTGCCCACATGGTGCCCCCCATAATATATTAGTGCGAAAGCAACATTAAATTGTGGCCCAACATTAATAGTGCCCCCATAAGTTCCCCAAAATGCGCCCAAAAGTAATAGCAGACAGAGTGCCTAACACCATGTATATAAAACAAAGTTAAAATACTCACAAACCCCGTTCCCACTTCTCACGGAGCAGTGTAATCTACAGGCCTCCTCTGGGCTTTCCACTTTTATGTAAATAAAGGTTAATAATTATTTAATTCTTTAATGAAAACGCTGTATACTTTGTTCTTCAATTTCTCACTGTTTTCAAGATCTCTGCTTGTTGCCAGTGAAACATGATTGTTTTCATCCAGAGGCTGAAAATCCATCCTGTTCATGTTCGTGTCTAAAAGGTTTTTGGGGTTCACAATGATCACATTAATCAGATGTATTGGTACTGGGTAGGTCATATAGAAAAACTGACGAGTTCTTATGAAATTACGAGCATACCTCCACTCATTACATGTCTGTAAAAGGTTTTACCAGAATAATAAATGATCAATTATCCACTGGATAGATGATCATTTTCTAATCGCTGGGAGCCCCACCGAACCCCCTGTTTCTCCTAACTGCTTGCCTGCAGGTAGGACAATGAATATATCAGCAGTCGAGCATGTGCGCTGTTGCTCCATTCATGCGTTCGGCTGTTTCCGTCATTTTGAAAAAGATTGAATGGAGCGATCGGCGTGTGCTCAACCGGCGTTCCATTCAGACTCCTCCTCACTGTGGGGGATGCAGTTGGAAGGATCTGGGGGGCTCAGGACCTCTGTTCTCATGATCAGTGGGGGTCCCAGCGATCAGAAAATTTTCACCTATCATGTGGATCGGTGATAACTTGCGATTCTGGGAAACTCCTTTAAATGAGGCCTCATGCACACGACTATGTGTATATCAGGCCATAATATTTACTGTGTCTCGCATAGTACCGTGTGGAATGCCATCAAATGGCAACAAATGGAACATGCCACTACATGCCACTCTACTACATGCCAGTAAGTATTCCAGCAAGAATGAAAAAACCTATACTGACCCAAGAAAATTATATTCTGGTAATTCATTGGATGGTTTTTGGGTGCCATTAAGGGTACTGGGTCTTCATGCTATATCAAGAACAAAGTTATTTAACATTTATAAATTAACAGGTACAAGCAACTGACTGATATATGCCATGCTAGGGTCACCGCTATAAGGAATGCAGTGGTAGAGGTTGGTCCCTGGGCCCTTTTGCATGAGGGGGCCCAGAGGCCTCTCTGCCACATAAGACACTAGTATTACAAATGGGACAAACTACAGGCGGGCGGCTGTTCCATATTTAATATTGAAGCCAAGCTGAGACCACGCTTGAGACCGCGTTGGCTGAAGACTGACTCACACCATGACCCGGGCCTAGGGCTGTCTTTAGGAAACAGCCTCACACTGATAGATCAGTGTCAGAGGCCCAGTGGTAGCTCCGCCCATTGAGAATCACTGGCGGCCAAACCCACTTGGCTAGCCTGCAGGTCATTTGCATATTGGTTTCTAAATAAAGAGGGGTCCATAGCTCTGCAACGGGGGGATGTACAAGTACAGGACAAACACCGCTGGACTCACAGACACAGCAGCTATGAAGTGAGACGAATAACTCACTTTGTAGGACCTAGTGACAGGTCCTCTTTAAAGAGGCTCTGTCACCAGATTTTGCAACCCCTATCTGCTATTGCAGCAGATCGGCGCTGCAATGTAGATTACAGTAACGTTTTTATTTTTAAAAAACGAGCATTTTTGGCCAAGTTATGACCATTTTTGTATTTATGCAAATGAGGCTTGCAAAAGTCCAAGTGGGCGTGTTTAAAGTAAAAGTCCAAGTGGGCGTGTATTATGTGCGTACATCGGGGCGTTTTTACTTCTTTTACTAGCTGGGCGTTCTGACGAGAAGTATCATCCACTTCTCTTCAGAACGCCCAGCTTCTGGCAGATCACACTGTGACGTCACTTCCCCAGGTCCTGCATCGTGTCAGACGAGCGAGGACACATCGGCACCAGAGGCTACAGTTGATTCTGCAGCAGCATCAGCGTTTGCAGGTAAGTAGCTACATCGACTTACCTGCAAACGCCGATGCTGCTGCAGAATCAACTGTAGCCTCTGGTGCCGATGTGTCCTCGCTCGTCTGACACGATGCAGGACCTGGGGAAGTGACGTCACAGTGTGATCTGCCAGAAGCTGGGTGTTCTGAAGAGAAGTGGATGATACTTCTCGTCAGAACGCCCAGCTAGTAAAAGAAGTAAAAACGCCCCGATGTACGCACATAATACACGCCCACTTGGACTTTTACTTTTAAACACGCCCACTTGGACTTTTGCAAGCCTCATTTGCATAAATACAAAAATGGTCATAACTTGGCCAAAAATGCTCGTTTTTTAAAAATAAAAGCGTTACTGTAATCTACATTGCAGCGCCGATCTGCTGCAATAGCAGATAGGGGTTGCAAAATCTGGTGACAGAGCCTCTTTAAGATATGCTTTTGGATAAGGCCTTAGTGTCTTGTTTCCTCTGCCCCAAATGTGATAGTACTCAGATAGATAGAAAATAAGGCAGACAGGTTCTGGACTATCACATGTAGGGTGGACAGTGCTCATTTATCATTTGTTCCATTGAAGCAAGTGAAGAATCATAGGAGAATATGTACATACACAAAATATTTTTACAAAAATTAGGAATTTAAATCAAGAAGAATCCACTTGATTTTAGGATACGATAATTGGAGTTACATAGGATCTGCTGGTTTAGTACACTTAACATTTAATATAAATTGTCACGCAAATAATGGCGCTATTACTGCACCCCGGTGCTATGCACTGATTACTGGAGTGGCTTAAGTTGTTAAAAAACTTTGAAAATGAATTTGCTTGTTAAGTGATTGCCGGGAGACATTACAGTACGGCTGGGAATTCATCTAATTAGATTACAGCAACCTGATTAGATAGGCATATTCAGAGCTGTAGCTCCCTGGGTATCCAATTTCCCATAAAACAATGGGACAGCTATAATTAATTTAGCAATCTAAAAATATGTTGTCTTTTAATTATTTGATTGCCTAAATTACAAGATTTCTATTAATTATAAGGAACTTTACTGCAAAATAGTGATGTCATATGTGGTTTGTTTATTTTTTGCATTCCATTTATGCATTTATTCACGCAGAGAAAACTCCCGACGTACACGCCAGAGGGGTCCATAGGCTTACATTAGCCAAACAGAGGCCAAAAGATTGTCCTTCTGGCCTTTATCTGGACGGTATACATCAGTATACTGCTAATGAAAGAGGATGGCATAGCGTAGTAGACCCTATGGGTGGTGGGTGCCACTGTATGGCATATGTTACAGGCCTCCGTTAAACGTATACATTGGGAAGCTCTAGTGACGTAACCGTACATATATGGACAGTTATCACTAGAGCTTAACCAGACAGAGAAAAAAATATGACGTCCCCCAAAAGGTGCCTGGGCTCTCAGCGTTGTACGGGATCCAGCTGTTTGTATCCGCGACCCTGCAGCCGTGACAGACACCGATAACTGCACCGGGCCCCGGTGACGATTGTGGGGAGATAAACAGATCATGGTGAAGTCTCATTTCCAGATCACAGTGGTGATGGGATCCCAGGGAGCTCTGCTGTGCGACGGGATGCCGGGGAGAAGGATCCTGGGGAGCAGTGACGTGCCCCACCAAGCACTGCGGGGGAAGTCAGGGAAACGAAGGAACAGAACCGATCGTTCAGAGATTGATGGAGCCAGATGAATCTGTGCCCATGAAGCAGCTGCTCCGCCGCAGGGTCCTCTCTGCTGCTCTGCAAACACTGAGAGGTGTTTGTACTGGGATTCCCTGCAATATTGTACCTATAGTTCATGCTAATGTGGAGGGAGAGTGAGTACAGTTCAGACCTGGCAGTGAGAGGGGGTTCTGTATAGGCATCATATCCCAATATATGCCTGTAAGGTGGGGTCCTGGGATGGTGAACGACCCTTGCAGGTTTGTCGCGGAAGAAATGGAACAGAGACCGGGAGCTCGTGGCAACAGAAACTTTACTCGGCCGGTGTTGATGGCACACCCGGCCACAGCAGGGAAATAAATATTTCTTACACTTGAGAGGCACAGTTAACAAGATTGCGGTTTGGGCTGGAGGTTGATTGCGGGCTCACTCTTTTCATCGGACAGTCAAGAGCGCTCCTTCCTGATGCGGTTAATGTCCGATAAATTCAGCCGTACTATGCCACTACAGCCTTCCGTCAGAGGTATACGGGAGTCCTTCTGATGTATACCTCAGACAGAGGGCTCACAACGTGATGTGAACAGAACCTTGCTTCTTTTAGTTTTGTAATTTTGCAAGTAAAATTTACTTTGTGCACATTGACTTTAAAGGGCACTCTGTAATGTCTCTTCTCATCTGTGGTGGCGCTGCTGTTATCAGCTTATTGTTGGGATCATCTTTTAACTCCATCAGTGGCGTAACTATAGGGGTCGCAGCGGTCGCAATAGTGATGGTCGGGTACTGGGGCGACTGCAGGCAAATATTATTAAAAAAAATTAACATAACCAGTCAGATACAACATAGCAGCAGCCTAGTTTTACCAGGGTGGGAAGGCCCACTGTTTCTGGCCTTTCCATGCCTAATAATACCAGCCTGCGGCCACCCCAGTGCCTAACCATCACTAAAGATAGTCGGGTACTGAATCACACCCGGTTCTTCCCGATACCCCTGGTGGCGGTGGGCACTGGGGTAATAATGGGGGGTTAGTGTTAACCTTTTCACTGGCTAACACTAAGCCCCTCCTTAGTAATGGATGCTGTCAATCAGCCAGCGGCCATTACTAAAGCAGTAGTAATAAAGTTTAAAAAAATACAAGGACAAAGAAAAAATATTTTATTAAAATTAAAAAAAACACACAACCATCGTTAACCATTTTATTGAGAATAAAAAAAATGCTGTCATCGAAGAAGTCCTCGAATCCGAAGAAGTCCAACAACCGAGCATGTAAAAAACACAAACACAAAAAAAAATTAGTAACACATAAAAAGCAAAGCAATTACTATACTTGCCTTTTCTCGGTCCAGCGCTGGAGCCACAATGTCAGCGATCTGGGCCCTATAGCTACTAATCCAATCATGTGTGATAAAGTCTGCTGAGCCACTGTATCTAATCCTATCCATAGCTATAGGGTCGTAGTGCTATAGATATGCTGTCTCCTATATACATACATACATACACATTTTTTGGGGGGACACAATATGTATTGGGGCTATTGCCCCTGACGTTTTAAAACCTTAGTGACGCCCCTGGCTGCTAGTGCTGCATCGTTGGGTCACTGCGGGCCATCTACCATAAGAAGAATTTGGGAGGGGGGGGCAAAAAGATGTTTGGCACCAGGGCCCATGAGCCTTTAGCTACGCCCCTGAACTCCATCTGTTGCTTATCCTTTATTCTCTTATAGACAGTCAACAATTCATAGCTTAAGGCTCTTTTAAACAACAGTTAAGATGGTTGATCCCCCCACCATTAATATGCCAATTCAGCTAGGCCAAACATGCATGTTATAAGGACAAAGAACCTTTAAGCTGTCATAGGCTAACTATAGTGTTCCTCAATAGAAGTCCAGAAAACTCCCCGCTCTTCAGCAATGACGTGTCGCATAGACACGTGACCGCTGCAGTCAATCACATGCTACAGCGTTCACGTGTTGATACGTCATCATTGGGGTCCAGGATACAGCATCCAGGGAGCGACCAGGCTAGCGTTACTAGGGGAGTGGCAGAACATTGGAAAGGTGAGTATAAGATATTTTTTAGTTTAGGCGATCCACATTGGTGAATCTGCAAGAAAATTTGCACCAAAATTTTGCTGCTGCCGATTTCCCTGTAGCTTCCTCTGGATTTTCTGCGAAAAAGTTTCTGCAGTAAATCAGTATGTGTGAACTTACCCATAGGCTAAGAATTGGCGTTGGGATTTAAATGCGTTTTCGACTTTATTAAGACTGGTGATTCATGCGTTTTCCTTTTCGAAAAGCCATTTTAGACATGTTAAGATGGTTGCCTACATTACAGCTGTCTGTTGTAAGAGCCTCGTGTCTGTAAGATGCAGCTCACTGGAGATTCTTCCTGATTGCTTTCAGCATGAAATCATTAGCTACAGAATGTGCAATCAATTATTCTTAAGTAATTTGGGAGCACCGATGATATTTCAGAAAGAAAATGATGGAAATCGCTCCCGGTAATACAATTAATGGTAGACAGGTAAACATGTTTACAGAATGATGATGAGATTCGGTAGCCTGATGTTCACTAGACTCGCTCCGCTGGTGTGTAAAGGTTCACCCACTCACTGTAGTCAGTGTAATGGTATGTAAGGTAGAGGTATAATATCATGTACATTGGATCCACTATTGCATGTGGAGAATCGGATCTCGACATAAGGGAGAGGGGTAACATTCCCTAAGGAAAAGATCCTGCTCACGAACTGATCAAACAAGACGTAGATTAGAAGTAGAATAGAACGAGCACTTCTTATGCAAACAAGGTCTGATTCTCATCCAGTTTTTGGATCGGCCAATCTAGCCAAGCCAGACATCAAGGTACCATGGCATCTGGCAGCCAACATTGGCATTAGAATGTCTAGGGATTCCAACAAGTGCTTTATTGATTTGGTTTCCATCTCCAGGAACCATTCCCAAAATAATCATACACAAAGTCAAGAGTCACTGGAGTGGTATCACCACCATTGCACTTTGGAGCAGTGGAAGTTGATTTTCTCGAGTGATCAGTAGAACACAACCAACCCAAATACTTAGGACCAACTGAAAAGTTTGGTGATTTGTTAAAGGAGGAATGGGTGATGCTTTCATGGTTTGGGCTACCGAATAATAAATTTCTAGAGCATTGTGTTGGCCCAACAGTCTTGTAGCGTCCATGGCCGTGGGCCGTCGGGTTTACTCACCTCCCGACGCCCGCGGCCTTGGATCAGTGAGCGCTGGTCCCCATCTCCTTCCTAGGAGACGCCAGCGCTCATTTCCGCTCTGGTCCCCTGTGTCCCGTAGGGTGCGCGCGCACGCTCGTGCTCGGTTTTAAAGGTCCAGCGCGCGCGCATGAAAACAATCATTATCATCATCAACTCACATGACTTCCTGGACTATAAGAAGGTCCTTTCCCTTCTGATCCTTGCCTGAGCATTGTTAGTGTATCCCAAGTCTGTCTTGCAAATGGTCCCTTAGTGTTCCCCGTTCCAGTTGTTTCCCGTGCCTTGTTACCTGTTCCTGTATCCTGTGCTGTGTTCTTGCTCCTGTGCCTACTAGTGTTGGAGTCGTGTCTACTGCACCTGCTGTCGTTTGCCACGTCCTGTGTCATCCGCCACGTCCTGTGTCATCTGCCACGTACAGTGTGATTCACCACGTCTGGCGCAACCTGCGGCACCTGCTGTCATCTGCCACGTCTGGCGTAACCTGCTGCACCCACCTCCATTCGTGTCAGAGCTGCGGCCACTTTCTGGACTATCCAGGTACCCTAGTCGGGAACTTTGCATTACTGGGATGCTCTGTTGTTTGGGAAGCTGCCTCCCCGCTATGGCGGTGTGGCCTAGTGGTTCCACATACCCACAAACCGTGACAAGTCCCACTCCAGCTTTAACATAACAATGTCCATGTGTACAAACCAAGGACTATATAAAACACTTTATCAAGTTTAGGGGGGATTCACACGAGCGTGTATTCGGTCCGTGCGGGCCGCGTGGTTTTCACGCGCCACGCATCGACCAATACAAGTCTATGGGGCAGTACAGACAGTCCGTGCTTTTTGCGCAGCATTTGTTCGCTGCGTACAAAACGCGACAGGTTCAATAACTCTGTATTTTTTCGCGCATCACGCACCCATTGAAGTCAATGGGTGCGTGAAAACCACGCAGGTTGCACGGAAGCACTTCCGTGCGAACCGACTGAAACAGCGCACCAGCTGTCAAAAGGATGAATGTAAACAGAAAAGCACCACGTGCTTTTCTGTTTCCGAACATCCAAACGGAGTGTCTTTGAGATGAGCGAACCCGGACAAGCGAACCGAACTTCACCGGGTTCGGCCGAACTCGTTTTGGCCGAACCCGGCAAAAAAATGTCCGGTACGCGACGTCAGGACATAGTCACTGTCCAGGGTGCTGAAAGAGTTAAACTGTTTCAGCACCATGGACAGTGACTACCGATCCCCAAAAACATGAACCTGTAAAAAAAAACGAAGTTCTGACTTACCGATAACTCCCGGCTTCTTCCTCCAGTCTGACCTCCCGGGATGACAATTCAGTCCAAGTGACAGCTGCAGCCAATCACAGGCCAAGCACAGGCTGCAGCGGTCACATGGACTGCCGCGTCATCCAGGGAGGTGGGGCCCGATGTCAAGAGAGGCGCGTCACCAAGGACGCGTCACCAAGGCAACGGCCGGGAGGGCAGATCTCGGTAAGTACGAACTTTTTCTTTTTTTTTAACAGGTTGCTGTATATTGTGTTCGGCATTCACTGTCGAGGGTGCTGAAAGAGTTACTGCCGATCAGTTATCTGCCCTTAGTGTGAAAGACCTTGACTGGCCTGCACAGAGCCCTGACCTCAACCCAATAAAACTAATTTCGGATGAATTAACATGAATTAACAATCGTGAGCCAAGCCTTATTGACTAGCATCATTTAAAGAGTCTCTGTCACCACATTATAAGTGGCCTATATTGTACATGATGTGATCGGTGCTGTAATGTAGATTACAGCAGTGTTTTTTTATTTAGAAAAACGATCATTTTTGACGGAGTTATGACCTATATTAGCTTTATGCTAATGAGTTTCTTAATGAACAACTGGGCGTGTTTTAGTTTTTGGCCAAGTGGGCGTTGTGGAGAGAATTGTACGACGCTGACCAATCAGTGACCAATCAGCGTCATACACTTCTCTCCATTCATTTACACTGCAGATAGCGATATAGCTATATCGCTATGTGCAGCCACATAAACACACTATAACGTTACTGCAGTGTCCTGACAATGAATATACATTACCTCCAGCCAGGACGTGATGTGTATTCAGAATCCTGACACTTCGCTAATACAATCCCAAAACTACAGCACAGCAAGCGTAATCTCGTGAGATTACGCAGTAAACTGTCATTTCAAACGAGATTACGCTTGCTGTGCTCTAGCGTCGGGATTGTGTTAGCGAAGTGTCAGGATTCTGAATACACATCACGTCCTGGCTGGAGGTAATGTATATTCATTGTCAGGACACTGCAGTAACGTTATAGTGTGTTTATGTGGCAGCACATAGCGATATAGCTATATCGCTATGTGCTGTGTAAATGAATGGAAAGAAGTGTATGACGCTGATTGGTCACTCATTGGTCAGCGTCATACACTCCGTACAACGCCCACTTGGCCAAAAAGTAAAACACGCCCAGTTGTTCCTTAAGAAACTCATTAGCATAAAGCTAATATAGGTCATAACAAAAATGATAGTTTTTCTAAATAAAAAACACTGCTGTAATCTACATTATAGCGCCGATCACATCATGTACATTATAGGCCACTTATAATGTGGGGACAGAGCCTCTTTAATGCTGAATGTAGGCTAGTTCTCACCCCCACCATGATATATAACCTAGTAAAAACCCTTCTCAGACCAGCTCTAAATCAGTGCTCATGGGTTTCTAATGAAATGTTTTAAGGCTCATTTACACGGGATGGTGATCATTGCTTGATCGTTGGCTAATTTAATCTTTTAAACTGCCCCAAAAATCATTGGACATCTCCCCATGTAAACAGAGGATGTGCTGCCAGTATTGTGTAAACTGTATGGGGACTGGATGATTGTATTACCCATCGTTCGTTCCCATACAATTTACATTGGCCGGTGTAAAAGAGCTTGTTAACGATCGCGAATAGACCTGCAATTATCGGCGATCGGCGCTTGTTATGGGCACATATCTGCCGGATAAACCCACCTCAAGTGTCCACATTTTTTAGTGATATGTTGATCTTTTCTTCATGACCTTTCATCCTGACATTTTTTGATGGGATGTCTTGACATTCCAGCATAAGGGCATTAGGATCCTTAATCATGCAGTGGTTGAACTTCCAGTGAATGTAGGAGCTGGGAGTTTTGCAACTGTGTTTTATGCAATCTATTGCCAAAGTTCACAGAATGTTCATTGACCGGACGTTGTTCTATCTGCTGTGATATAGTACAGACACATTTATATATTTCACCCAGCGCTTCTAAAATCCATCACTTCTTCCTTGTATTTCTTCACTTGCATTTATAGTGGTTTGGCAATCAACTCCAGTGTCCATTCTGTCATCTTGAACTGGAAAAAAGGTCAACAATTTAATGCAAGCAGCATTTAATAAAAAAAAATTCCTGCAAAATGTATCATTTTAGCTTTTTTGTAAAAAAAATTTTAATAAAAAATATATCTTTGTATTAAGTAGCACTATTCGTCTTGTGTACCTACCATTAGTTATGCCATTGGCTTCATGGGGCAGTCAGGAGCATTCAGCTGGCAGTTATTTAATGTAAATGATAGTAAGCAACATACAGCCCATATATTAGTGATATTAAAACTGCAGATGTTAAAGTATTGTTCTCATTTTCACTCTTAGGGTATGTTCACACGCAGTGGTTTCAGACGTAATTCGGGCATTTTACGCCTCGAATTACGCCTGAAAAAACGGCCCTAATACGCCTACAAACATCCGCCCATTGCTTTCAATGGAAATTACGATGTTCTGTTCCCGCGAGCCTTTATTTTACGCGTCGCTGTCAAAATACGGCGCGTAAAATGACGGCTCATCAAAAGAAGTGCAGGACACTTCTTGGGACGTTTTTGGAGGCGTTTTCATTGACTCCATTGAAAAACAGCTCCAAAAACGGACGTAAAAAACGCTGCGAAAAACTCGAGTTGTTAAAAAAACGTCTGAAAATCAGGAGCTGTTTTCGACTGAAAACAGTTCCGTATTTTCATACATTTCTG
Source organism: Rhinoderma darwinii (assembly GCF_050947455.1). Taxonomy (NCBI): domain Eukaryota; kingdom Metazoa; phylum Chordata; class Amphibia; order Anura; family Rhinodermatidae; genus Rhinoderma; species Rhinoderma darwinii. Next base: position 20,791,102 of record NC_134692.1, on the reverse strand, counting down.
GTCACTGCGTGTGAACATACCGTTACAGGCAAACAAACTTAAGGCACGGCACAACCTCTACATGAGGTATTTAAAGTTGTACACTATTAAAATTGGGACTTTATAACGACAACTGAGGTTTTATGGTGGCATGTAAGAATTTGCTGTGATGCTGAGTGAGTTTTCTAATAATAATATATATGGAAAAGTTATATAATGGTTGTATGATGGCATCTGAGATTATATTGTAGCTAAGGATGTTGGATTGGATGTTGGACTAAATGTTGGACTAGACACATTGTCCCTTAGCCAAGAAGGCTGTAAGGTTTACATATAGCCTAAATTCTGCTGTGGCTCCGCAATGGGAGTTTAGGGAGGTGGGTGTAATCTCTGCCGGCTTGTCTTTATTGGGGCATCTAATGGATGCCCAAATTTAAAGGGGTTTATCTCTATGATAGATTCCCTATATGAAGGGACATATCTAAATTATGTTGATGTATGATTTGGACCAGTGAAAATATGCAAACCAATGAACTCTATATATTAGGGCTCATGCACACGACCGTTTCCACTTTGCCGACCACAAAACACGGATCTTAGTGGCTTCCAAGTTCTACTTATATATTAGAATTGGTTAGATGGACCACAAATAAGGACAATAATAGGACCTGTTCTATAATTTGCAGAACTGACACACGGATAGGCAAAAAAAATGGACGTGTGCATGGCCCCATATAAATTTATAGTTCAGTACGCTATTCGCAAAAAAAAAAAAACAGATAGGACACTGAAGAAAATAACGGTTATGTGCATGGAAGTGAAGTTATATTGGGAAATTTGTATTTATACAATATTGAAAAACATCAATTATATTAATTTAAATGGACACTAAAAATAAATAAGACAAAATAACACAAAAAGCAAAAACGTACTAAAGGGGGTTTTACAGTGGGCGATTATCGTGCAGATAAGCGTTCATATAATTGTCTTGTGTAAGCAGGGGAACGATCAGCAGATGAACGAGCAAACACCTGATCATCTGCTGATCGTGTCCTTTTAAAAAAGTTAAATATTCTCATTGTCGGCAGCACATCTCGGTGTGTAAACAGGGAGACGCGCTGCCGACATGATAATAATGTATGGGGACGAGCGATCGGAGTAACAGGAGCAAGCGAGCGCCGATTAACGATGCCTCATTGATCAGCGCTCGCTGCACAGGCCGATGATCGGCCGCTGTAATAGGGCCTTTACCTATCTGTCTGCAAGACCTTCTGCCAGATCAATGAACAGTCTTGTGGAAATTTGATAGAGAAAACAACGGTCCATTTCCACTTTGTTCCCTCAATCTTACGCTGGAGTCAAATTTAGGAGGTCTACCAGATCTCCACTACAGATAAAGTAAAGGGTGAATGTTTCTGCTGCAGCAAGCTGCCTCCTAGCTCGATGCAAGGCAGCATAAGCCAAAGTATTGTTTCATGTGCACTATCACTGGAAGGGGAGAAAGGATGGCAAAATTGATGCGTCATGTGTTTAAATCTAGAATACTTGTTTTTCATACTTTGGATTACAATATAGGACATTGTATAACAAGTATTTGTGCGTGTTTATCTGTGTACTTAACTTTAATGACCCTTTAATTGACATGCCAAATCTTTCATTACATTCTGCAAGAGTCCTTCTTATCATTCCCGCTGTGCCAAGTACTGTATGTAATATTAGGTGCAGGCTATTCTAGCACCTTCATCATACATTACCCAACACTCATCCTACTCCACACATACATTAACAGGGATCACAATAGAAATAAACTATATCAAATTTGCGGTTCGGTCTCTCTGCCGCCCCAAAACCATAAATGGGAGCAAATGTCATTAATACATTTTTTATTCCGCTGTAGGCTGTAAGCGGAAGGTGCGCAGGCAAGAACACTTTAACATTATGTATTTCTCCGATATTTCCATAATTCAGACTTACATTTATAACCGGATTGACAGAACTCGCAAACACTGTTGATTTTAGAGCTTTTCATGTGTGAAAGACAATACATTTCCTGCTATGTTTTCGATGTAATGAAAGAGACTTTCTCCCCGTGACTTTCTATTACACAGACACAAGACCTAAATTAAATTGCCACAGGACTCAGTGGAACAGAAAATGTATGCTAAGAATATTGTGAATTATAACACACGCTCGAGGCGTGCAGCGTAAAAGAATTTACCAGTTAATATATTTTCACAACAGAATTAATTAGAGAGCCGGCGGCCTGCCTGATTGGACAGAGCGGCACATGTCATAGATGTCATTTATCAGTCTATAACATGTGAGTGTATGAAGCCAATGTTGTATGATGAGATGTTACAATTACATATGAAACACTTTGCCGGCAGTGGTAAAGTAATGGAAAGTAATGGAAAGTTTAGGGGGCACAAACTTTTGCTCCATGGCTTCTGAATCCTGAGCATCCCTGTTAATTTTAACTGCATTTGGTGTCTATAAATATGTACTTACTCATCCATTGGTCAAGCAGTCAAGCAATTAACCCCCCCCCCCCCCCTTTTAGCAATTAACCCCCAGAGGCATAACTAGAAGCTCCTAGGCAGCCCAAATGCAAAATCTGTGTCAGGCTCCCCTCCTAACTTGTGCCATTTATATGACTGGCGTTAGTCTTATAAATGACTAATTGCCCTGCTTTGTTGTGGGGCAGGTACTCATGAGCAGTGCTGCGTCTCAACAATCCCGGCTCATGAGATATTACATATATATATTTATGTAAAGATAAATCTTCAGTTATTTTACGCATTAAATAAAAATTGTCATTATCATGTGAATAGTACAAAACAGCCTGAAAATAGAAAATGATTTCAATTAGGCTCCTTTATGTTTGGCATTTGGGTTTCTCATTAATAAAAATGTAATGTTGAGATTATGAGGACGAGATGACAGAAAACTCATTATTATTATCTCAGGTAATAGTCAGGCTGCACACATTGCGGGCGGCACTCAGCTATTTATAGGGAAGTATCCAGGGTACAGAACGTAATCATCAAGCCTTGGTAGTTCTATAATATTATATATAACGTATTCCTAGAACCAGGAGAATTAATCATCTTTATCAGATTCTTTGTAACGGAGAATCTTAAGAAGCTTTAGAATATTCTGAGTCTTGACGATATCCGGAAAGTGTCTACATTATAAGGGAATTACGGTTAAGAGTAACAGAAATATTTGGTAGACCTCTAAGGAAATCCATGCTGATTGGTGCAGGCCGAGAGGGGCTTAGGATTGTCCGATCTGTGTAGTCGCACAGGGCGCATCAGTTGACCCTGGTGAAGGGGGCGCACAGACCGCCTGGCACCCATGGATCTTAATGTTACTGATATAGTATTAATATTTAGACATTGTACAGCACGTACATGAAGCTGTTATATGGTCACTGTATTTTGGTATTATTTGAGCACTGTATGATGGTATTTTCTTACACTTGTGCGGAACTGCTACTTAGGGGCTGTATAGTATATATTTTTTGCATTGTATGGAGGTGTCAGCACTGTATAACATTGTTATTTAGGCAACCGTATTAACGTTTTATATGGTTAACATATGACACTGTTATTTGGGCACCATATTGTGGGACGCTAGTAACTAGGCATTTTTATAGTATGGTTGTTTCTACACTGTAAGACCATATACTGTATGGGGGGGGGGGGCTCAAACATAAGGCATTGCACATGGCATCCTCATAAGAAAGGCCAACACTAGGTGAATGCCCCTTTTAACAGGACTCTCACAGATGTCCTAAGTCCAGTGAGTCTTAACACATTGTAAACCTGCATGAGCTTCGGTAAGATCCCAGGTAAAGAACCCCACCAATAAAAGCAATATTATTTCAGATGATTTAGATGATAGTTTTAGGGTATGTGCACACACACTAATTACGTCCGTAATTGGCGGACGTATTTCGGCCGCAAGTACCGGACCGAACACAGTGCAGGGAGCCGGGCTCCTAGCATCATACTTATGTACGATGCTAGGAGTCCCTGCCTCGCTGCAGGACAACTGTCCCGTACTGTAATCATGTTTTCAGTACGGGACAGTTGTCCTGCAGCGAGGCAGGGACTCCTAGCATCGTACATAAGTATGATGCTAGGAGCCCGGCTCCCTGCAGTGTGTTCGGTCCGGTACTTGTGGCCGAAATACGTCCGTCAATTACGGACGTAATTAGTGTGTGTGCACATACCCTTACAATTGTGTGAACTTTGGCCATTATAACCTATAGAACATAATCCAGGGTTATATATTGTGCTTCAAAGGGGTATTTGCTTTTTAAATATTAATGGTATATTTACCGGGTATGCCATCAATGTGTCATAGGTGTGGATCCCACCTCTGGAACCCTCACCTAGCCAGAGCCTGTTTGCCGATTCATGGACCCCATTCTTTGACCGGTGGGACCCGCACCTATCAGACATTTATGGCTTATCCTATGGATTTGCCATAATAAAACCATTTTATTGGGGAAAGGGATCCCAGAGAGGGATGTATATGTCCACTGACCATAATCATATATCCTAACCATTCTGTTTTTCTGTGGGATTGGAACCAAAATCTGACCACAAATTTGCAGATCTTATGCAAATGTAGCCAAAAGTGGGCAATTTGGGATGTTTTGTGGGTGTTCCTGGGAAGATCAGGGTTTTGACTTAATATGTTCTGTGAATAGGGATTCTAGTTTTAGGGGGGTATGCATAATGGACAAATGATAAAGTGCATTAATAACAACAACAAAAACAATAAGAGTAAAAAAAAGATCAAAAATAATAAGACTACATCTTTTTGATAAGAAGCCACTCTCGACGGTTTATCGGTATGGGTGAAGAGTTCTCAGAATTAAATTGAGTAGAAATCTACTAAGGTTCCCAGGACAATATATTCTATACTAAAAAGTCAATTTTTTTGTGAACAATGGTAATAATAATAATCTGCAATGACAGCAGCCAGATGATAACCCGGTTATTGGTTATATATGGTATAGAAGCACATCCCTCACTGCTCGTCTGTATCTTGATGGAACACTTAACCACCACCTTGAATAATTTACTATGAGTGGAATAATATATTCGGGATGTCAAAATTGACAAGCAGAGCACGCAATAGTGTATGTATCATTTTAAGCTTTTCCTTATATAACACAGACATTTAGGAAGCGTGGTGTGTTTAACGTTAAGTAGTACCCGGTTGATGGAGTAGAAACCATCGGTCTATGTGATTATTAGTGTGTCTTCCAGGAGATGATGAGTGTCGGGGTAGTGATGCTTTTCAGAAATGTTTCTTGAGAGCTGAAATTATTTTTGGAAAAAAAAACATCATTATGTGAACACTCCCCTGAAGTCATCTCACTGAAAGCTGGATGAAGATTAATATTTCAAATTGCTCGAGTCATAATTATGAAAAATGCTACAGAGTTTTTTGCTCCACCATTTCCAAGAGGTACTTTTTCACGTTTGTTTTAAGAAATGTCTGGAGTGCATCCCAATTACTGTCAGTTCTAGCCGGTGATTTTTTATGGGAATCAATATATGTAATGTGGGTAATGGTTCTGAAGCTTAAAGCCTAGGAAAATAGATGTACCATAGGGGAGACTAAGTTTTCGTTTAATGTACGGTGTTATTTCCCATAAACCATGAAGAAAGAGTTTTAGTATCAAATATAATTTCCCGACTAAATAAAAATGTCATCCTAGGAGATGCCTAAGGCCCTGACAATATTCTAGAGCTCTTAGGCCTCCATCACACAGCGTTTTTGTCTGTCGGTTTAAACTGCATCAAAAAAGTGTTTTTTAAATGTCACATGTTTTTATAGGCCATTTTTTGTATTTGTTGTGGTATTTTTTTTTTGCGTCATTTTGTAAATGCGTTTCCCTGGCATTTTTGAAGTCCGATAGAGAAGCCTGTGGAGAAAAATGCCATAAATAGAGCATGTTGCATTTGGATAAAAACTGACCCAAATAAATTCTGATGGTAAGCGTTCTCATATTTTACTATAGACTCTGGCTGCAGCGTTATTGCTCCACAAAAAAGGAGCAAAATAGTAAAAAAAAAGCTGAAAAATAAAACACCAAAATTAAAATGCTGTGTGTAAAACCTGCCTTGGGCTCAGCTGTTTGAGTCCAACTCAAAAATCGACACAAAAGAAGGGATACATGAGTCTTTTCTTTATACCTCTCTTTCGTTTTGGATCCACTTCTGGCTTTGGCTCAAAAAACTGAGCTGCAAAAACTGCGTCAAAAGTGTGTGTGCGTCATCCTGGCCTTAGTCAGGAATCACACATGCAGTTTTTGATGACGTTTTTCAAAACCAGGAGGTTTTTTTTTGTGGTTGTTTTTCTTTTTTTTGCACTAGAATTAGGGGGGGGGGGATTGGGACTGTTATGTTTTGTTTCTATTTTCTGCTATATATATTAGTGACCACCAATACGCCTTTTTACGTTGGTCACTAAGGGGCCTTAGGCTAGGCTGACGCCTTTTCACGTTCGCCTAGTCTGAGTCATGCACGGGTCTCCCGTGCAGGCAGGAGCCGGGGCTCTGCTGTCTGATGACAGCTGGGCTCCTGCTCCAACGCCCGCGATCGAAGTTTACTTAGATCGTGGCCGTTTAACCCGTTAAATGCCGCTGTCAATAGCGACCGCGGCATTTAACTTTGTTTACAAAGGGAGTGCGCTCCCTCTGTCACCCATCGGCGGCCCGCGAATGCAATCGCGGGTCTCCGATGGGGTGTCATGGCAGCCGGGGGCTTGATAAAAGCCCCCAGGTCTGCCCTGGACATATGCCTGTTAGGACGCACCGGAGGCACGTCCTAACAGATTGCCTGTCAGATTTACACGGACAGGCAATAATGCTCTGGTATACGAAGTACACCAGAGCATTATAGCAGCGATCGGAAGATCGCACAGTAAAGTCCCCTAGTGGGACTAATAAAATAAGTTATCAAAGTGAAATAAAGATTATTAATAACCATAAAAAGTGGTTTTATTTAGTAAAAGTGTAAAAAATAAATAAAAGTACACATATATGGTATCGCCGCGACCGTAATGACTCCATTAATAAAGTTAATATGTAATTTAAACCGCAAGGTGAACACCGTAAAAAAAAAATGCAAAAAAGTATGGCGAAATTGCAATTTTTTTCCATTGCCCCCCAAAAAAGTCATAATAAAAATGAATCAATAAGTCCCATGCACCCCAAAACAGTACCAATCAAAACTACGTCTCGTCCCGCAGAAAACAAGCCCAAAAAATCACTACATTGATGGAAAAATAAAAAAGTTACGGCTCTTGGAAAGCGACGATGCAAAAACAAATAATTTTAGTTCAAAAGTGTTTTTATTGTGCAAAAGTCGTAAAACATAAAAAACCTCTACATATGTGGTATCGCCGTAATCGTACCGACCCATAGAATAAAGGTAACATGTTATTTACATTGCATAGTGAACGGCGTCAATTTAAAAACGCATAGAACAATGGCGGAATTTCAGTTTTTTTTTATAATCCCCCCAAAAAAAGTTAATAAAAGTTAATAAAAAAATTATATGTACCCAAAAATGATGCTATTAAAAAGTACAACTAATCCCGCAAAAAACAAGTCCTCATACAGCTATGTAGACGAAAAAATAAAAAAGTTATAGCTCTTTGAATGCGACTATAGAAAAACGAATAAAATAGCTTGGTCATTAGGGCCTAAAATGGGCTGGTCACTAAGGGGTTAATATCTTATTGGAATAAGACTATAACAAAAAAAAAAACACAAGGAGATCCAAAAGGAAGGACAGGTATAAGGAAGGACTCCAGCATATTCTCTATTTTGCATCTACTCCTGTGTTTGATGCAGTTTTTTTTTTTAAACAAAGACCATTACAAACTATTATTCAAATTATTATTCTCCTTTCCCCTATACTCATTTGTTATGTTTTACTTTGTTATTTTATGCTAAACCTCCTGCAAGGGGATTCATTTTGAATGCTTTCTGGGTTTTTGCATCTTAAATATAATATCTGCAACTAAAACTTTATGAAACTAAAACTTCACCAAAAATTGCTTCCAAAAATACATATGTGAGTTCAGCCCAAGGATTCAATAGACCAGTTGTCACTGGTGTGAGAGGTGTCCACGAGTTGTTGGTGAGACGCGGCTGATGAGGCAGATTTGATAGAAGTCATCATGAGCCGCACAGGCCCTTCTCTGGCTGCACCAATCGGAATAAGCAACACAATTGACTCTTTAGGGTATGTTCACACGCAGTTTTCAGGTGTATTTTGGGAAGTCAACGCCTCGAAACACGCCTTGAAAAACGCTAGCTAAACGCCTACAAACTTCTGCCCATTGAATTCAATGCGAAAAACGGCATTTAGTTGAGGCGGCGAGTTTTTTAACGCTGCTGTTTTAAAAAACGGTGTGTAAAAACGCCCCGTAAAAAGAAGGAGCATGTCACTTCTTGAGCCATTTTTGGAGCTGTTTTTCATTTTGTCAATGGAAAAACAGCTCCAAAAAACGCCTCAAAATAAGTTTTCGGCTACAAAAACAGCTAAAAATCAGAAGCTGTTTTCCCTTAAAAACGCAGACATTTTCAGCTGTTTTTGATTTTGCGTGTGAACATACCCTTAATGTCATACTGGGTTCAGAAGGCAAAAAAAGATTAATGGAAATACATTTTTATTTTGCAATGGACTTCGACCAGTATTGAGATCCAGCCATCGCCATGTTCTGGCTGGCGAGGCCCCAGTATAAAAAAAAGGTTCAGAAGCCCTGCCATGGACGAAAGATCATAAAAGAATAAAAGTGTCATAGATCCCGTAAAAACTGAAGCCGTGACACCTTTTTTTCTAATTTCATATAACCCTTTTAAGAACTCATGTTCCAACTTGGTATTTCCTATATTAATATATATGTTTTTAATGTTATAGTTGCAATTACAGAAGTTTAGGCATATGTAATAGCAAACACATCAGGGTGAATTTACTAAGACTGGGGCACGCCTCGTAATGAATTCTTGGGTTGTCCATGCACCACAAACTGCAAACGAATCCATCTATAAGCTGGTGTAGATTTCCGCTATAATTTCTGCCAATTTCTGGCATAAATAATACACTGTAGTATATCTGTCAAGCTGCAAGTGCCCTCGCCTCTCTTGCTACGTTCTGCCCACTTTTTGAAAAGTGGTAAGAGAAGCGTAAAATTGAAAAAGGTCACTAAGCTTAGTGCAAAAGTAAATTTGCTACTTTTTTCCGCAAGAAAAATGGCACAAATAGCTTAATACCCATTATGTGTGGGTAGAGAATTAGGGCTGTGTGCACTGAGCCTGCAAGGCGGCATACAGAGCAGTGCGTCGCCATATGGTGCCTCCATACGGCACTGTATTATGGAGATTTTCTCCACTAGAAACAATGCTTCTAGGAAAGTACACCTCCATATTATGGCATTTGATAGACCATGTCATGTTTTTTTTCAATATGAAATTGGAGACATACGAAGTACAGTAGGGAAATAGATTTTTTTATGGGTGCTGTATTACTGCTTCATACAACTTGGAGGTCGTTTGGAGCCATAATACAGCCGTTTTCATGAGCCCTTAGTCTTTAAACCCAGATATTAACCAAGCCACGATGAAAAAAAAAACTTGATTTTCCTCAGTATGGGTAACTAGGCAAATCCTCAGAAGTTCAACCATACAACAGCTTCTCTAATTCAGGAGAGAGTGAATCTTCAGAGTGTGTTACTTTGCAAAGTCATTGTCAACTGCTGGGAATTCAATGAATCATAACATCTTATGACTGTGCCGGAGCGATGATGACTGGGAGTTTTGTTATAGCCTGAAAGAAATAGAGACCCCAGAGTCCACTAACCGCAAGAAAACAATTCTACAATCTACGCTCTTGACCCAAGGTTACACCACCCACAAGTGCGCAAGTGTTTAAGTAGATTAGCAGAGAAGTTTCAGCTTAGATTCCTATAGTGATAAGTCTTTCGGCATAGGCATCATTGTGCATGAGCTTTTAAGGAATTTAGAACCTCAATACAACTTCCTCCTAAGAAGATTAAAGCAGATTTCTAAACAATCTTTTGTTAGATAAAGTTCCGTTAGTTTACAATTAGGCATATCTTAAAGGAAAGCTCTGATTTGGAGCCGAAGAGGGGAATTCATCAACCTTTCTACCGTAATTTTCTCGCATAGAAAAGTGGCAAAAGGGACTAAAAGTCACTATGCCACTTTTTGGGAAAGGGGAGTGGTTTCACAAAACCGCAGTCTGACAAATTTGTAATAATCTACGCAAAAAAACATGGCATTAATTATAGCGAAAATAATTTTGTAATTTCACTCTGTGGGGTGTAGCAAGGTAGAGTCCCATGCCAGGTTCCGTACCCATCCCCCCAATAAGAATGCCCCCTCATTCCCCATCGGACAATCAAAAAATGTATGCTCACCTCATTTGCTTCTCCCTTCCGGGTCCCCTCAGGATCCCTCCGCATGCCATGGCTTAAACAAGGTACTGACCCCAGGCAACTTTAGGACCTTGTAAGAGCCGTGGCATGCTGAGGGAACCAGAGGGGACCTGGATGGTTAAAGCGAAGAGAAGCGGTGAGGTAAGTATACACTTTTCTTATTTTATGTCCGATGGAGAGGTATGGATGGCGCACAATTGTGGCGCATGGCAAACCCAAAGATGTGACACATTTAGATAGAGGCGTTCACCTCTTATAATAAATGTGTTTTATCTTGCTCCAAGTCTTAAAGGGTAACTAAACTTTCAATATGTCATAGTGACATGTCAGAAGTTTAGATCGGTGGGGGTCCGAGCACTGAGACCCCATCCGATCGCTAAAACGAAGCAGCAGAAGCGCTATGGTGAGCGCTGAGCCGCTTCGTTTCTGATCGGCTTTTCTCAGAAAGCTGAGCAGTTGGTGTACGAGCTCATAGACTTTCTATTGATCCCGCACACCAATTGCTCGGATTTCCGAGATAAGCTGATCAGAAACCAATGCGGCTCAGCGATCACCTGAGCGCTTCTGCCGCTTTGTTTTAGCGATCGGTGGGGTCTCAGTGCATGGACCTTCGGCGATCAAAACTTCTGATATGTCACTAGGACACGTCAAAAGTTTTTTGAACGTTTAGTTACCCCTTAATAAATCTCACCCAAAGCATTATAAGAAATTCAGAATTGCAGCCTTTAAAAGTTGGATTGATAACGATAAAAGAGTATTAGCCAGGAGATCAGAGTTCCTGTAGCTGCCCCTTAAAATCTAGGCTTTAGTGCAATTAGTTCTATCCCCATCATACTTCCATTATTTCGATCTCCTGATTGGATGCTAGAACCGTCACTCAGAGAAGAGTGGAGGGGCTGGCAGAGTTCAGTGAGGAGAGCCCAGAGCACTTGATCATTAAGAGGCCACCTCCAGAGCACTTGCGACTGCAGCGCTGGGGTCCTTAAAAGTCAATTTCTCCGTCATACAATGTGATCAAAAATCGTTGCACTGCCCTCCCCTTATATAGCGCTGATTTCCTTTAAAATGGTGCTTAGATGGTTTGCCACCTTGTATGGCTCATGTGCCTTTATCAGATGAGGGAGTGGGGCTAAGGAGCTGTTATGCAGTCTATGTGTTTAAGGTCGATTTAAAACAGTCCTAACATGGCTGCATTTTAGCGTCCGTATTACGAATGCAATACCAGGCCTCCTTTGATACTAGTGATGCGAACTCAGGTCACCATAGGGCTCTATGGTAATCTGTTTGACTCACTAGAGAAAATAGGCCTAATTTATCAAAGCTGTCTGACTAAAAGACTGGCCTTGTTGCCCATAGCAACCAATCACACTGCAGCGTTCATTCTTCCAGAGCTGATAAAGAAATGAAAGCTGAGCTCTGATTGGTTGCTATGGGTAACAAGGCCAGTCTTTCTGTTAGACAGTTTTGATAAATGAGGCCTATATTTTTTTACCATTACCTTCCTGCACTAAACACTAAAATGTGTGACTCTGTTTTATCTATTATTCTTCTTATGGTTTCTTTCAAGGCCTGAACCCTGACTTTCTGACAAGTACATAAGACGGACAGGAATAATGTTGTACTGCAGGAGATCGATTGTCCTTTATTGTAATTAATGACAGCAAACATCTCGAGAAAATATTCCTTTTATATCCGCGGTGTCTCAGCATCAATAGAGTCTCTTCGAAAGTGGCATTATTATTCCAATTCAATACCGGCTTTGTCAGAGACTCAGCGCCATATGAAATAATGTTTAGAAGGGATGAGAAGTGTGTAGGACGAGGGCTTTCACTTTTACATACCGTGTTTTCATGTTCAGGCAACGCATTGTATAAGAGCTAGGTAACTGCAGGTCAGAAATCCGTGCGTCTGCAGAATTACCGACCGTCACATCGAGACAAATAAATCTCAACAATGAAGGTAGTCAGCTGAAAATAATGGCTTATTTCAGGATGAATAACGAGCACTTAGTTGAGTCTATGAGCAGAAATATTTCCCTTTCAATACAGAAATTTCCCCTCCTGTGCCCGGTGCAACGGGTGAAACCGCGGTTAGATAAAAGTTTCTTTGCAGCAATGAGACCTATTGTAGTGTTCATGAATTCTGCATTAAGATTTACTGGGAGGAGTGGGCAAATCCTTACATTTAGATTTGAATGATAATGCCATTAGCTGTCCTTCTGTAAGGATCTGTATGGCTTTATTGCTTTTAAATGGCGTTTTAATAATTAAATGGCGGGGGTGTACGTTCTGTAACTGGAAGAGTAACTCATTTTTTAATGTGTTCTTATAAACATCCTGGAACAACACAATGACAATCTTATCATTCAAATGGATGGATAACAGACTGGATTGGGGTTTACATGGCGTGCGTGCGTGTGTGTGCGTGTGTGTGTGTGTGTGTGTGTGTGTATATTTTAAAGAGGTTGCCCAGTCCCTATCCTCAGAATAGGCCATCAATAGCTGATCTCTTGGGGTCCGACACCCGGGACCCCCGCTGATCAGCTGTTTTGAAGGGGGTGCAGTGCTCGTACTAGCGCTGCTTCCCCTTCATTTCTACTTGCTCACTGTGAATATTCGACACGGATGTAGCGGCGATTCACAGGTATTGCAGCCTTTTATCCCATTCACTTCAATGGGAGAAGAAGGCTGCAATACTGGTGAATCGTCGCTACATCCGTTTTGACAATTCACAGTGACCAAGTAGAAATGAAGGGGAGGAGTGCTCATACGAGCGTTGCACCCCCTTCAAACCAGCTGATCTGCGGGGTTCTTGGGTGTCGGACTCCGACCCATCAGATAGGCCATCAATTTTTAGGGACTGGTCAACCCCTTTAAGGGTATGTGCACACATACTAATTACGTCCGTAATTGACGGACGTATTTCGGCCGCAAATCCCGGACCGAACACAGTGCAGGGAGCCGGGCTCCTAGCATCATACTTATGTACGATGCTAGGAGTCCCTGCCCTGCTGCAGGACAACTGTCCCGTAGTATAATCATGTTTTCAGTACGGGACAGTTGTCCTGCAGAGAGGCAGGGACTTCTAGCATCGTACATAAGTATGATGCTAGGAGCCCGGCTCCCTTGCACTGTGTTCGGTCCGGGACTTGCGGCCGAAATACGTCCGTCAATTACGGACGTAATTAGTGTGTGTGCACATACCCTTAGACTTCAAGGCCTGTCCATGTGCCTCGCAGCAATGAAGAAGTAGAGACGATCATGTATTAGCAGAGGTAACAGGGAGGTTAGATCCAGCACAAGTTTTAATCATCTTTAGTTTAAAAGATCCAATAGTGAGGAGTCCTGGTGTGCAAAGTGAGGGAATGTCAATCCTGGAATTGAGCCTACGCGTTTCGGACGGCTCTGGCGTCCTTAGTCATGGCTGTCAGCGACACTATATATTTGTGTCAGGTGAGCTGGAGGATTCCTCCCCATTTCCTTTTTTCTACGATCATGTATTACATAGTCTCCGATTGACTTCAATAGGTGCAAAGTATTACTACATTTTCTTGGAGTGCTGGACTTTCTGGCAAATTTTAACTGCCGAATTCCTAGGGATCAGCTCCCCAACAGAGTATTTGCCTCATGAAATGGGGTTGTCCTGAGCGGCAATAGGATAGGCACCCATCTTCAGAGCCGGATTACAGGAACGGCATATGGGGCATAACTCCATGGCCTCCACCAACCCCTCCATGTGGCGCTGAATAGTTTTTGCACCATTTAAATTGCAAAAAGCTGCAGTGAGGGTCCCCTTACACAGCCCGACATGGGCTGTGTAAACGAACGCCGATCAACGAGACAGCTCATTGATCGGCGCTCATTTGTTCCTTTCACAAGGAGCTATGTATGGGGATGAGCGCTCGTTACTACGATGGCTCATCCCCATACATTTCTATCATGTCTGCAACATGGGAGCAGGGAGATGTGCTGCCAACAACGATAATATTTTCGGCATTTAAAACAATACAATCAGCCAATGATCGAGCCACTTCTGAATGTGTCCTTAATGTCTCATCATGTCTCTCTGTGACTTGGCCTATGATTGGTGTTAGTTCCGGTAGCGTGACTATGCTTATAATTCAATGCTATCCTTCCGCTCTTCTTAAATGCTAAATTTTGGGGAGTAACAATCAGAAAGAAGCAGCTTTAGAGGACGGTTTATGTCAATGCTGGAGATCAGGGCTCAGGATTGTAAATCTTTTCACATTTATTGCTGTTGTCTATGGAGATCCACATTGATTTTCTACAGAACATACAAAGTGAGTTTTTTTGCTGCAATGTTTTGGTGCAGTTCCCAACCAATGATCCCTTAATCTCTCCTGTGGTATTTCCAGCACTGACGCAAGCTATTTCTTTCCTTTGCTATATATAAAATAAACTGACTAATCAACACTTAGTCTTGCAGGGATTTTAATACATCTATTAATATGCACATGGAAGTTCTCATCCACGCTGGGATCCCTTTTAATTAAAGCACAGGTCTCAAACAGATCAGCGACCCTTTTGTTTGTTATTGAAGTTTTCTCCTGCTGTCTCAGTGTTTAGCGTGTTCACTATTAAAATAGAAATTCAGAAGTAGATCAAGTAATAGAAAAGTTAGAACTTTAGGGAGGCGGCTGGTACCTGTGGGGGGGTCAGTCTAGTAATTCTTGTGGGGCCCAACACTGCTAGGAAAAATGTCCTTTTTTTTTATACATCTTTATGATCCTTTCTTTCTTTCTGTTATTTTTAGTTAAAGCAAATTCCCAGTCAGATATTAAAATCAAGCCTTACCGTGATGCTAAACGATGACATCCAACTTCAAAAGCTTTGGACACCTTTGCAGTAAATTATTTTTATTATTCATTTGCTATCGAAATGCCAAATGAGGCAACTTTCTAAATAGTCTTCATTACAAATGTTCTACCATTTTGCTGTTGTAGAGACTACCGCTCCTATACATAGCTTGCTGTCCTGCTGATTCTGACATATATTTAGAGAGAAAACAGAGAATCCAGACTCTGCAGAGTGAGGAAGGGTCGGATCACACACTCCTCAGCATCAGTATCTGCCAGCACAAGGAAGAAGAGATCCCTCATGGGCTGTAGAAAAAGAAAGCAGTACAGGTATGAAGCTGTGCTGAGACATGAGAGCTAGTGAAAGCTTCAGCTTCCTAGACACACAGAGCTTACATCCCGTATTTATTACTGGGATGGACATGTCCACATGAGAAAAAGTATAAAACTAGGAGCAGGTTGCAAACTGCATATCAGGGGCGCTGAGAATAAATGAAGGAATGAAGATTGCAGCTGGAAAACTTAGTGCAACTTTTTTAACTCCAGGTAACCACTATTATATGTAAAAACCCTTTTTTTATGTCAAAAATTTCCATAGCCTTTAAGGGCGGACTCACACGAACGTGATTTTCGTCCGTGCAGCCCGCGTGGTTTTCACGCGGGTTGCACGGACCTATACAAGTCTATGGGACAGGGCAGACAGTCGGTGAGTTTTGCGCAGCGTGAGTCCGCTGCGTAAAACTCATGACATGGTCTATATTTAGGTGTTTTTCGCGCATCACGCACCCATTGAAGTCAATGGGTGCGTGAAAATCACTCGCACCCCACGGAAGCCCTTCCGTGGGACGCGCGTTATTCGCGCAACAACAGTAAAAGAAAGAATGTAAATAGAAAAGCACCACGTGCTTTTCTGTTTACAAACATCCAAACGGAGTGTCATAAAGATGGCGGCTGCGCGAAAAGCACGCAGCCGCGCATCCATATGAACAGGACACACGGAGCTGTCACGCTGCTGCCACGCGCGCAAAACTCTCACGTTCGTCTGAATCCGGCCTAAAGAGGTTTTTCTACTATAGACAAAAAAGTCATATCACTAGTGTCATTCCCATAATGCCTCAGCAAGAAGCACAGATTTAATATTCTTTATACAATGGGTGAAGCTTTCTCCTGTGTGATTGCAGTTCCCCAATTTTTCATTTCGACGCATGACATGCTCAAATGGGTGAACGAACCTAAGATTTGGGGTTGATGCTTGCAGGTTCTTGGCTCTAAATGTAGAGATAAAAATGTGATCACCATGATATTCTATGCCTGACTATCAAAATTGTCTAAAAATATATCCATATCTGACTCTTTGCCTTTCAGAGCTGCCGTTTTGTCAGGGAAAGAAATTCACTGGTGACCCCACAGTGTCCCCTTCAAGTCACAGCCAGGGTTAGGGACATCTAGATCAGGACTTTGGTAGTGCGCAAACAACTCCCCATAACTTTGTTTTCTGGACCCTAATTTGACATGGGAGGGAGTGAGGTTTTTTTCTCCTACATTTTGAGCAGAGAAATATAGATATTATCACAACTATTATGACAAAATAAGACGCAGAAAATAACTGTGTTACATCAATAGACTAACGCCGACTTCTGTCAATGTGTTTGTAAATGTTTTCCTGACAAACTAATTAAGAGGAGACGCTGACTTTGAGATGAAAATAAGAGATTGTTTTGTTCTGCGCTACAATGTCACTGAACATATTTATATATTTACATTAATTTACATATCATGTCATTTACATATTACCATGGTCTATAAATTGTTACTGTAATTATATTTACCCATTTTATACACAGGCATGAAAATATCCATTCATTTGGGCCATTTATTTTAAAGAGGATCTGTCACTAGCTCCTAAAGTGAGTTATTAGACTCATGTAAATGCCGCTGTGTCTGAGTCCAGCTGTTTTTGTTCCTTACTTCTGTGTCCCCCCCCGTTGCTGAGATATTTGCCCCTCTTCATTTATTAAACAATATGTAAATTAAGCACTGGCTAGCCAAGAGGGTTTGGCCGCCAGCGATTCTCAATGGGCGGAGCTAGCAGAGAGCCTCTGACACTGACCTATCAGCGTGAGGCTGTTTCTCCCAGACACCTTTAGGCCAGCGACATCAAGTGAGACTTATGTGATGACACTGGCTTTGGAATGTCTGAAGGAAACAGCCTCACACTGATAGGTCAGCGTCAAAGAGCTCTCTGCTAACTCCGGCCTTATTTTGGTGCCAGCCAGCGATCACTACAGCGATTACCACATTCAATTGTATTGGCAAGCCTCCCCCTCCACCAGTGCTTCAGGTATCTTTAGAGTCTACACCCTTGGGAAGGGTCCTCACTGATCAGATATTTAATGGATATCCCATAAATGTATGTAATTGGATAACTTCTTGAAGGCCAGACTACCACGGTGCAGTTTTTGATGTGTTTTATTTTAGCCCAAACTAGTATAGACTTTTCTTTATACTCTATTTAGGATCTACTCCTGGTTTTGGCGTAAAAAAAATAAAAAAAAAAGATTATCAAAAATTACACCAAAACTTTTCACTTTGTAAATAAGATCAAAAGCTGGTCATAAACATAAACAATCAAAATCGTCTCAACCCTCAACACCTCCCCATTTCGGCAGGACTGGCCAATGATCTAGCGTGTATGGGGGTAGCCTGTAAGTCCCCTGACAGCAGATGTTGGGAGAAATATGAATCGGACATGTTGGATTTCAATATTCCCAATGCTTATTTTGAGCCGGACTAAATGAAGACCTGCTGACGATTAGCTGATCGCTGTGGGTCAAGCAGCTGAAACCCGGGGGCAAGCAGACCTTATCGCCAGGGTATGCTGTGGTGGGCTGTACATTTCTTCTGCAGCGCCCACTGCAGGAGAAATGTGGTATTATGTGATGACCATGCAAATGATGAGTCTCCTGATCGCACCAGCTCTCCTCTCTTGTTAATAGAAGGACTCCCCTCTATGGCATCCAGATGCTCTATTAGGGCATATGTACAGAAGTTGACCCAATGAAAAAAAAACTTTAGAGCCCAGACTAAGTTCTTTGGGAAAGAAAAAACCTCAATAACTAAATAATATTACATCTACGTACTTTTTTTCTTTTTTGCAGCTGATAATAAAACAATTTTCTAAGCTTATTATTATAATTCTTATTATTAATAAGCAATTTGGATTTTTCTTATTCACTAACACACATCAAAGGCAATGAGCTTAATAATGGAGTGATCTTCCAATTCGCAGAATTATACTTCAGTATCTGCGTGGATGGATGTACGAGCCGCTGTGCTGCAGAGTGACATTTCTATACACAATCTCCGTTTATCGCTTGCCCGGCCAGAGCCGGAGCATTGTGCAATATGTAGAGATGAGCTTATCATACACTGACATGCCGCCACGCGATTTCATGTGGGAAATTCATAACACGACTAACCCAAGGCCAGATAATCAGTTCTATTAAATTTTACACCAAGAAATCCAGCATGCTGCAGACTACAAAGAATGTCCAAAATAATCCAATGAAAATGTGTGGAATATGGGATAATATTTATAGCTGCATAATGAAACCCTGTGGGAGAAGGTTTTTTAGCTTAAGTTTAAGTAATAAAAAAACATAAATTAGTTTGCCAAGGAAAAAACCTCATTGTCCTTGTGAAGTATAGTATGTGCTCCAAATGGGTTTAACGGGGTTGTCCAGGATTAAGAAACAGGGTCTGAATTATTTATTTATTTTAAACCAGAAACTGCACCACTCCCCCCCCCCCCCCCATAGTTTGTGTCTGGTATTGCAGCTCAACTCAATTTCAGTGGGGCTGAGCTGAAATAACAGACATAACCCACGGACAGGAGTGGCGCTGTTTCTAGTGCTGAACTGCAATACCAGACACAGTCCATGGACAGAAGCTGCACTGTTTCCAGTGCTGAGCTGAAATACCAGACACAGTCCATGGACAGAAGCTGCGCTGTTTCCAGTGCTGAGCTGAAATACCAGACACAGTCCATGGACAGAAGCTGCGCTGTTTCCAGTGCTGAGCTGAAATACCAGACACAGTCCATGGACAGGAGTGGTGCTGTTCCTAGTGCTGAACTGCAATACCAGACACAGCCTATGGACAGGAGTGGCACTGTTTCTGGGGCTAAGGTGTAATACCAGACACAATTCATCAAAAGCGGTAGTGCTGTTTCTGGGGCTAAGCTGCAATACCAGACACAATCAGGAGTAGCGTTGTTTCTAGAAAGAGCAGACATTATTTTTACAGTACTGGACAATCTCTTTAAAGAGGCTCTGTCACCAGATTTTGCAACCCCTATCTCCTATTGCAGCAGATCGGCGCTGCAATGTAGATAAGAGTAACGTTTTGTTTTTTTTAAACGAGCATTTTTGGCCAAGTTATGACCATTTTTATATTTATGCAAATGAGGCTTTCTAAAGTACAACTGGGCGTGTTTAAAGTTAAAGTACAACTGGGCGTGTATTGTGTGTGTACATCGGGGCGTTTTTACTTCTTTTATTAGCTGGGCGTTGTGAATGGAAGTGTATGATGCTGATGAATCAGCATCATCCACTTCTCTTCGTTAACGCCCAGCTTCTGGCAGTGCACAGACACACAGCGTGTTCTCGAGAGATCACGCTGTGACGTCACTCACTTCCTGCCCCAGGTCCTGCATCGTGTCGGACGAGCGAGGACACATCGGCACCAGAGGCTACATTTGATTCTGCAGCAGCATCGGCGTTTGCAGGTAAGTCAATGTAGCTACACTTCCATTCACAACGCCCAGCTAGTAAAAGAAGTAAAAACGCCCAGATGTTACACACATAATACACGCCCAGTTGTACTTTAACTTTAAACACGCCCAGTTGTACTTTAGAAATCCTCATTTGCATAAATATAAAAATGGTCATAACTTGGCCAAAAATGCTCGTTTAAAAAAAACACGTTACTCTTATCTACATTGCAGCGCCGATCTGCTGCAATACGAGATAGGGGTTGCAAAATCTGGTGACAGAGCCTCTTTAAGTAATTCTTGCCACTGACTTGACTCTTCCCATCAGTGATTTGACATATTTGAGGTTACTGACCCGACCCTTCCATTGCTCTTACTTCTCCATTTCGACCCCAAATATTCCAGACTTCTAGGTGACTATATATTAAAATTTACTTGGGACTATTATAGATTAGTGTAATTCCAAAAGATTAGCTGCCAAACTAAAGGAATTGTATATTACCACATTAAGCCACAATCGATAGTAGCTAGCTGTTGCTATTGAAGACTACTCTGGGGAAGCAATATGGGGATTTCCTTCAAGAAAGATCATATTCTCTTGAAAGGCTTTTAAGGTGACCCCGCACCCTGGTTAAACTGTAACCCAAGTTTGATAACACAGTGGATTCACTGTCCACCCAAGGCTTGTTTGTGACACTGTTATATTGTAGATTAGTAATGTCATGTTGCTGCAATACCAGACACAATCCATGGACAGTAGTGGCGCTGTTCCTTGGGCTGAGCTGCAATACCAGAAACAATCCATAGGCAGGTGTGACGTTGTTTCCTGGGGCTGAGCTGTAATACCAGACACAACCAATGTACAAGAGTGGCGTTGTTTCTGGACAAAAGCAGACCCTTTTTTTCTAATCCTGGAAATCCCTTCAAAGGGTTTCCCAGAATTAATAAAAACAAAACAAGAAATCAGACATATTCAGTGTATGACCATCTCTTTCTAGCAAACATATAACCAGTCCTGTATCTTACATGGATCTAGAGATCTCCCCATTCATTTCTAAAAAATTGTTCAGCTAGATTTTCTTCTCAGGGTGTCCTTTCTGCTGCAACCCCTCCTCCTCACTGTCACAGTTCTGTCTCCCCTCTAGGAGAAGCTTTACAAATGCCCCCATTATATGTTTTTATTTTTTTTAGAGGGAGAGTCCATCCCTATATAACTCAAGAAGAGGGAGAGCTTGCAGCTTACATACAGTGAGAGGATGAGCAGGAGAGGGGAGAGCTCAATGCTGTGTGTGAGCAGTGCTGTATGCAGGAACTCTCTTCATCTAAGCAATCTGCTGCCTCTCCTGTGTGTTTCTTACTGTGTGAGTCTCTATTCACACTACAAGCCGTGTTTAAGAATAAAAGCTTCTTCTCTACTTCTTTATTGACAAGCAGAGTGGGCATTTTCTATTGGTTGAACTGAGCATGTGCGTCCTCCCTCTTTTAGCACAGTAGGAGGACGTGCACATTACTATGCAGATTGAACACCATTATAATGAAGTAACGGTAATATCTCCCAACTGGAGCACTTTTGTAACATAAACATTACAAAATGAATTAATTTTTAATGCTGAATTATATGGCAATAACATCCAATACTGGGACAATCCCTTTAATGGGGTTGACCAGGAATACATTTTCTATTTTAACCTAAGGTGACATGTACAATTAGCTTTCTAATATCAAAATACGTCTCACAGGTCAAAATCACTGGTTAGGTGCTACCAACAAATGTCGAGGCACCTCCAAGGTATATGCACAACATAGTAAAACTCCAATAAATCTTAGAAAAAATTGAGAACAAGGAGCCACAACGCCACAAGTAATAGAAACAAGTACACAATTTTATTTATTACAATATCATACAAGGAAAAAACGATTAAAAACAATAGCCAGGATCTAAAATACAGTATATGTGTGGACCACTCAAAAGATATTGATATTAACACGGGTATAATGTATAAAACACACACTATAAACGTGTGTGCACCAGGCAGTAGCGGAAACCGTAGGTCAGTGATATATCACCGCAGTGTCTCGCCTGTGCTATAAAAATATGATCAACAAAAATGAAGTTCAGTAATAAGTAAAGCCCAAATATAAAAAATTTGGGACACAAAAGACACTGCAGGGAAGTATCCCGCCGAACAATGCTACATAGTTCACCGTACATAGGTCAAAAGGGAAGTATGATGTAAATCAAAGCCTGTCTGGAATATCAAAGAACTCCGTACAAACAATCTTACCCATGGAAGTGAAGAAAGTAAGGTGGTCCACGCAGTATAACGCCCCGTTATTGCACTTGGTTATACTGCGTGGACCACCTTATATACTGCCTGGTGCACACACGTTTATAGTGTGTGTTTTATACATCATACCCGTGGTAATATCAATATCTTTTGAGTGGTCCACACATATACTGTATTTTAGATCCTGGCTATTGTTTTTAATTGTTTTTTCCTTGCTTGATATTGTAATAAATAAAATTTTGTACTTGTTTCTATTACTTGTGGCGTTGTGACTCTTTGTTCTCAATTTTTTCTAACTTTCTAATATAATGTTTTTTTATTTTTGGAACGGCTACTTGCTTCTAATTAGTGATCACGTGACCGCATCCAGAGTAAATTGTTCATTTCCTGTGACATTCTGTGTCTTTACTCAGCAAGCACTTCCGACTGAAAAGAGGCACGGCGCATCATCAACTACATCTACAGGCAGTGGGCTGGGTGGATATTTCATGAGCTCTTCAGAGCTCCGCCTCTGGTCCCATTGCGTGTAATTGATAATGCGCTGTGCCTCTTTTCAGCCGGAAATGCTGACTGAGCAAAGCCACGGAGTGTCGTCTCTCAAAGTACACGCCCTCTCCTCCTCCTATCTCATCATTCACACCCCCTCTTTCTTCTTCTCTCTCGGAGTTCCCCCACTGCCTGGCCGCAATGTGAACGATGAGAGAAGAGGAGGGGGTTGTACGAGGAGACTGCTCCGGGACTCTGTGGAATCCTCTGACATCATTGTCCATATATGGACAGTGATGTCAGGGGCTTCCCAAGAGCTGGAGTCCCATGCAGAGCGCTAGTATAGGCTCTGCTCTGGGACTCTGTGGAATCCCACACTGTCCCCTGACAGTGATGGAATCCCCTGACATCACTGTCCATATATGGATGGAGATTTTAGGGGTTTCCCCAGAGCCGGAGTCCCGGGCAGAGGGCTAGTATAGGCTCTGCTCCGGGACTCTGTGGAATCCCCTGACATCACTGTCCATATATGGCCAGTGATGTCAGTGGCTTTCCCAGATATGGAGTCCCGGGCAGAGGGCTAGTATAGTCTCTGCTCCGGGACTCTTTGCAATCCCCTGACGTCACTCTCCATATATGGAGAGTGATGTCAGGATCTTCCCCAGAGCCGAAGTCCCAGTCTTTCCTCGTACACACCCTCTCCTCTTCTCTCATCGTCCACGCTGGGTTACATAAATACACGGATGATGGGGATATATAAATACATGGATGATGGGGTCATATACAGGGATGATGGGGTTATATACAGGAATGATGGGGTCATCATTCCTGTATATAACCCCCATCATCCCTGTATAGAACTCCCATCATCCCTGTGTATAACCCCCATCATCCATGTATAGGGATATTGGGGGTTATATACAGGGATGATGGGACTTATATACAGGAATGATGGGGGTAATACACGTGGATGATGGCGGTTATATATAGGAATGATGGGGGTTATATACAGGAATAATGGGGTAATACACAGTGCTGATGGCGGTTATATACAGGGATGATGGGGTAATACACAGGGATGCTGGCGGTTATATACAGGGATGATGGGGTTATTACACAGGGATGAGGGGGTTATACACAGGGATGATGGGAGTTATATACAGGAATGATGGGGGTTATATACAGGTTGTATACAGAGATGATGGAGTTATATCATCCCTGTGTATTACCCCATCATCCCTGTATTTTACCCTCAACATCCCTGTATATAACCACCATCATCCGTGTATATAACTCCCATCTTCCCTGTATACAACCCCCTTCATCCGTGTTTATAACCCCCATTATCCCTGTGTATTACTCCCATCATCCCTGTGTATTATCCCCATCATCCCTGTAAATAACCCTATCATCCCTGAATATAACTCCCATCATCCCTGTATATAACCGCCTTCATCCCTGTGTATAAACCCATCATCCCTGTGTATAACCCCCATCATCCCTATATATAACCACATTCATCCCTGTATATAAACCCCATCATCCCTGTGTATTAGCCCTAACATCCGTTTATAACCCACATTATCCCTGTGTATTAGCCCCAACATCCCTGTACATAACACCATTTTTCCTATGTATTACTCCCATCATCCCTGTATACAACCCTATCATCCCTGAATATAATCCCCATCACCCCTGTATATAACCCCCATCATCCCTGTATATAACACCCAACATCCCTGTATATAACCCCCATCCTCCCTGTGTATAACCCCCATCCCCCTGGGTGTGTGTGACAGTGCAGGGAGCTGGGTGCCTGTAATTAGTTCAGAGAATGACCCTGTGGACATAGAGGGGTGTGGCAGTATGCAAATAGCTGTGATGCTGTGGAGGAAGGGGGATGTAAACTGTCTCCTCAGATGCAGCAAGGGATCATGGGTATGGTGGGATACAGGACAGGAAACAGACAGGAACAGAAGCAAGAGATGTAAACAAACAGAAATAGCAGCAGTGATGATTTACTGGCCAACCCCTTTAAGACAGCACCAGGAGGAGGAAACACCACTAAAAGTAGGGCTATACTCTAAGGACCTTACAGGACATAGTTTGTTCTTATCATCATATTTTGTTTTTTATTGTGAATATTAGGGACAGCAATGGTTTCATACATGTCTCCATCTCTTGCAAAGCTCTGGATGTTAACCTTTGGTATGCCTCAAAATATATGTCAAACAGTTCAGGAGGATTTTTTGTGATGTGACAGCAATATAGAAATGGCGTGTAGAATACCTGTCATTCTTGCATGACAACTGTGTTCTAAGTATTGACAATTGCCATCAAATTTTTTGTTACAGTTATCGTGATGACAGCTCCATACAGAACTCAATCTTATGTCTCTCAAAATATTTGCCACAACCGGATCTTTACAGGATAGACTTTTTTCCTTATCTTGTGTTTGTAGACACAGCCAGC
This sequence comes from Rhinoderma darwinii, assembly GCF_050947455.1. Taxonomy (NCBI): domain Eukaryota; kingdom Metazoa; phylum Chordata; class Amphibia; order Anura; family Rhinodermatidae; genus Rhinoderma; species Rhinoderma darwinii. Next base: position 20,765,799 of record NC_134692.1, on the reverse strand, counting down.
ATCTCCTGAGAAGCTTTCGTCATTATCCACATCTTCAATCAGTTATGAGCTATACAAAGATAAGAAGCTTGGAATGGAAAATGGTTGTCATGCAATGTAGAAGTTTACAGAATCATAATTCTGTAAGAGACCTCATTAAATCCAACATAAGTTGTATCGGAGAGTTCAAGGTGGTCTGGTTTTCTTGTAATACGACTTCACGGTCATATTCTAAAGACCGAGACAATATCGCAAGCTCCTTATACAAAAATATTCACGCATGTGGTATGTTTATCTACATCACAGAAAAAGTGGCGAAATTGTTAGAGAAAAGCTATTGGCTATTTGAACCCATTAAATGTCCCTTTTCCCTGAGCTGCCAAAAGAGAGGTTGAAATCATTATGCACTACATGCCAATCATGTGCTTTGCCTTTCATAGGCCTTTCTTGGCCAGTCAAAAACATCCAAAAAGCTTGGGTATAGACATTTTCTGACCCCTTAGACTTATTCAAAGTACTGTAGGAAGATCTTTAAACAAGTCTACAGGATATCTAAAAATACGTTTAAAAGTCCCACTGGGAACGGGAAGACATTTTTTGTGGTGGACTATTTGGTGCATTAGCCATTACTAATCATTCCATTCCCCAAAGTGCCAGCTAAAGGCCCTCTTACACCGCCCAAGTTTGGCCGGTGCAACGAGCGCCGATCAACAAGACAGCTCGTTGATCGGCAGTCGTTTGTGACAGGAGCTCGTTACTCCAAACACTCATCCTCATACATTCCTATCATGACGGCAGCGCGTCTTCCTGTTTACACATGTGCTGCCGACAACGATAATTTTTCACTTTTTAAAAACGATACGATCAGCAGATAAACGAGCATTTGCTTGTTCATCTGCTAATCGCTGCCCTGTTTACACAGGACAATTATCGGCAAAGAGCATTTTATGAACGATCGTTTCCCTTATAATTGCCCTGTGTAAAAGGGCCTTAAGAGGCTGAAACTAATCATGCACCAATCATACACTACATGTAAATAGTGTGCTTTGTCTTCAAACAAGTGTAAGGGGTATCCTGAAAGGTTTCAAAAAGCCAAAACTCATATTATTTGCATATAACCTGTTCTAGATCACTGCCCAAGTTTGACACTTTGGGGCGCCATGGGTCAAGAGTAGCCACTAACGTTTCCTGTAGATGCCCTTTATGTCGATTAAAAAGTGCAGGTATGCCTTTTTTGTAATATTGACTTCACGCTCAACTTCTAGACAAGATAATAGAGCAAGCTTCTTATAAAAAAAAATAATCCTGTTTACACAAGGAAGATATCTTGGCTTACACCACTGAAAACGGGAGGACACTTTAGAGATAAACTATTGGGTACCATTAATCCTGTACACGCCCTTTATTGCCAAAAGATTAAGGTGGTGGTGTGGTTTTCATGTAATATTGACTTTACGCTCAACTTTGAGACAAGATAATACAGTAAGCTCTAATAAAAAATACTTTTTCCACATGTAGGATATCTTGGCCTACACCACTAACAAAAGGAAGACATTTTTAGAGACAACTGGTAGATTTGGGTACATTTGCACCAACTAAATGCTTCATTTTCCCCCAATGCCAACTGAGAGGCTGAAACCAAATATGCGCTACATGCAAGTAGCTAGCACCATGAGGGCTCGAGTTTAGACACTTTCTCATGCCTTAGACTTATTCAAAGCAAGGGAGGCTTCAAACAAGTCTATAGTGTATCTCAGGAGGGTTGAGACCTTTATGTGCAATTTTGAGGGCACGTTTGAACAAGTCCCATCCACACGCAGTGTCAAATATCAGCAGAAAAAACTTTCATAGGCTATGTTCACACGGGGTATTTTGCCGAGTTTTTGGACGCGGAAACCGCGTCGCAAAACTCGGCAGAAACGGCCCGAGAACGCCTCCCATTGATCTCAATGGGAGGCGTCGGCGTCTTTTTCCCGCGAGCAGTAAAACTGCCTCGCGGGAAAAAGAAGCGACATGCCCTATCTTCGGGCGCTTCCGCCTCCGACCTCCCATTGACTTCAATGGGAGGCAGGAGAAAGCGTATATCTCGCTGTTTTATGCCCGCGGCGCTCAATGGCCGCGGGCGAAAAACGGCGCGCTAATTGCAGCGAAAATCGGCGTGCAGGGAGAGGAATATCTGCCTCAAAGTTCCAAACGGAATTTTGAGGCAGATATTCCTCCCCCAAAATACTCCGTGTGAACATAGCCATAAATTGACCTCCGGTGCGTTTTTATTATCCACAGCATGTCAATTTATGTTGGGGAATCGCTGGCTTTCTGTGGCAGGTTTTCCCCATTGAATTCAATGGGGAGGTAAAACCCGCAACAAATAGCAGATGTTGCATTTTTTTGCGTCGGAAAAGCTGAGATTCCGCTGCAAAAATTGCAAACCAGGAAAAAACTAATCTCTATGCTCCTGTGTCTAGCCCAGCCTCCAGGGATGACATTTCTTCCCATGTGACTGCTGCAGCCAATCACAAGCTGCAGCGGGTACCTGGGATTAAACGTCACCCCAGGAGGTCGGGCTGCAAGAGTCACAGGGACGCGTCGCCATCGTAGGTATAGACTTTTTTTTTACGTACTCTTTTCCGCAACGGACATTCCGGCAAAAAAACTGCATCACAATTTGGAGCGATTTTTCGGCCGGAATTCCCTGCTGCGTCCAGGGCAGATACGCTGCGTACTTTTACGCAGCCTATCCCCCCTGTGTGGACTTACCCTTGAAGTTTCAATCACCGTTGTTTTTTCTTTTCATTAGATTGGATCCATGATCTCACTTATTATTACACCTAGACTTCATTTACTGCAATATTGGTCCCCGTACCACTCTCTGTCTGTATATAAAGACGTGGGTCTTGTATAATGTGCTCCTGCATTGAGTACAAGTTTTACAATGTGTAACAAAAAAAACAACAAAAAACACCTATAAAAGCAATACCAATCACCCGAACTTTAACAGACTCGTATGTCATCAATCAATCCTTGCACTCATGTGGTGCTCATTACCGATCCTGGACTGAAATGAATAGCAGAAGGAAAGCAACATTCAGGTACAGCAATCAGTGAGCAATCTGAACATTAATTAATCAGCGTCAGGGCCACTTCTAGAAGGCAAAGCTGATTCTCATTTTATAAATGTGTTTCTAATGAGCGCGTTCGCATATTTTATTATTACATGTTCACATCTGTTAAGTCCCATGTGTCATTGAATCCTCTTTATAAAAAAGTATTGGTATTCTTCACATATTGGGGCCATTATATCCAAAGGACCATGAAAGAAGATCAATCTTGTTGCACAACAGTAAAAGTGTATTACATCGTCGTAACAACAGCAAAATAAAAAAAGTTTTTAAAAAAACAATGGAGCCGTTTTTCCACGGTTACAAAATTTATGGCAAAAAAGTGCATTGAAAACCAAAGCAAATGTCTCAAGTAAATACACACCCTAAGACCTTATTCACACAGTGCACTTTTGGTGCAGTTTTTTGGTACAGTTTTTGAGGCCACAACCGGGAGTGGATCATAAATGGTGGGATAGTTTATAGAAAAGATTCTTTTTTTTTTAATCCACTATTGGTCGTGGCTTCAAAAACTGCACCAAAACTGCACTGTGTGTAAGAAGGCCGTACATGCTCTTGGCTAAGTTAATCCATGAATTCATTTTTTTTCTCCAAAGAATAAAACAAAAACAAAAATCAGAAGATATGGTTGTCATGTTTTGTAAAGTTCTGTTTAGGGGTTATAATTGTATCTGGAAGAGCTGGATAGTAGACAACAATTATGGCCGCTATTACAGCTTTCCTAGGGTTTGTCAGCATTTTATCTAAAGGGTAACTGCAAGTTAAAGGGTTGCTCACTTTGTATAAACTTTTTGTTGTTATATGCAGGGGAACCTGGCAGCAAGTATTTAATTTCCCTGTAGCGCCACCACAGGGGAGATGAAGCATTACATTGTTCCCATTGAAATCAATGGGCTGTCCATTTAATGTATAGATGTGCTGGGTCCTCCAGAGAGAAAGACGTTCTTTACAGTTTCTTTTTGCTCTGACTGATTGATGAGGATCCCCCGCAATGCAGATACACACACAATTAACTCAACATTTTCTAAACCCAATAACCCCTTTAAAAGGTTAATTTTGCCTGCAGGATTGTGTTAGATAATGGCCATGAAAAATTAATAGGTGTCCACTATTGCCTACGGATGCTGGCAGGTCTCTAAAACAGAGCGGTTGTCTAATAAAGGAGAGTTCTGACTCCCTTAGATGACCATTAAGACCTCATCCACACAGCCGCAGCATGGCTCTGCTTAGTACGGAGCCATAATAAGGCAGCCATAGAAGTCCAGGGGCTTTTACTATACCTCTGTATGTTTCAGACCTTTTTTTCGTACATAAGGCACCTGAAGGAGCATTGTACGGCAGCACACAGAGTACCGTACGGCAGCACACAGAGTACCGTACGGCAGCACACAGAGTACCGTACAGCAGCACACAGAGTACCGTACGGCAGCACACAGAGTACCGTACGGCAGCACACAGAGTACCGTACGGCAGCACACAGAGTACCGTACGGCTGCACAGAGAGTACTGTATGGCAGCACACTAAGTACCGTACGGCTCTGTGTTGCCATACAGCATCCATGCCATTTGCACGAGGCCTAGCTCAGGCCTACCTATAGTCCTATAGATGCCTACAGCAAGCACAATGAAAATATCACAATGAGTTGTGCCAAATGACCAACTCAGCTCTGCTACATCTGTGGTAATCAAAAGCTCAAAGAGGCAGTCTTGTGCTTAAAACCTGTCTCTAATCGTGGAATGACCTCAGCCTGGTTTACTGACCGTAATAGGCTCAGATACTCTCATGATTGCAATCTCTACAGAAATACATCACATCCACCTGTGCACAATTAGCAGCGCTACAAGTACAATTATCTCTAACACGTCCTCTTAATTGAGATTACAGTATCACCATCTACAACTGATAGTCACTGTTTGCGGTGCCACTAAAAATTACACAATTTAGGGAACAGTTAAGAGTTGCCGTTAATTCCCAGCAAGGTCCATAAGACAATGAAATTATCGCGGTTTAAACATTTTCATTGTACGGCGTGATTATCGGTAATTGTACATGATTTGGGTAAATTGAGGGTCACCTGTCACGGTTTTTGTTTTGTCATCTGATCTGCCGGTAACAGTGTCTAGTTTTTTGACACTCGCTTGAAAAGCTTTCCTGACAGCTGTTAACTTGCCCTGGGCGATTCCATATAATTAGAGTGTCTTTATGTACTTACACTCATATTGTCCTTCCCCTCCGCACATTTTAATGATGACAGCTTGCGTCGGGTTTTATATGGGAATTCTGACTGTGGAGCTGAGAGATATAATTAATACTATTCACAAACCACCAAGTGAGACCTACTGTAGGTCTATGACTCACTGTAAACATGGACTGTTGTCAGATTTGGAAATGACCTAAAGATTTTGACTGAACTCACTAAGACCAAAAATGTAGGTAAATTCAATTATATTCACGTCCAAATCCAACAATATCCAAACAGCTGGATCTTTTACCTTTACTAATACCTGTCTGTAACTGTACAATGGGAAATATCAAGATTAGACCCAAACGAAGACATAAAGAGGCTGTTCCGTCAGGACCAATTAGGGCAGAAGGACATCCGCTCGGCTCGGGACCTTGTGTCTGAGTGGCGAACCACTAACAAGAACTGCCTCTCTATAGTGGACTCCGGCCGTCCTTGTATTACATAAACTGCTATTGTCTACAAATGTCTGGCTGGTTGCGACCTCACCCGAAAGAATCAGCTGCTCCTATATTTCTTTTTTTTTTAATACTTTATTTTCTTTTTGATTAAGGTTGGAAACACATCAAGTTTTTGTTGCAAATTTTGGTGCAGTTTTTTGAGCCGAAGTGAAAAAGTGGATTCAAAAGAAATGGAAAATATAAAGGAAGACATTATAATTCTGCTTTCTCCAGGACCCACTTCAGGCTTTGGCCCAAAAAATTGCATCAACAACTTGATGTGTGTTTCCAGCCTAATAGTGAAAAACAAAAGATGCCCCCATATTAAAGGGAGTAATACCTAAAAAGAAAAAAACAATACACAGCACCACTGTCACGTAGGTTTTGTGAACCCACTGGGCCATTGGCCAACAGGGCACAGGTCACAGTCTATAGTTTGTAAAGGGTACCTGTGGCATCTCGGACAGTAGCAAGGCAGGCTCGGCTGGGACTAGGCATCAGGTAGACATCAGACGTGAAGTAGCAGGACAGGCGTAGAATACGGCACAGCACGACTGCAGCACAGCACGGCACTTGACCTGGATAGCACGGGATACAGGATACAGGAACAGGGAACACTGGGAACTGGAAAACACTAGGAGACCATTTGCTTAGACAAACTAGGATATGACAAACAACGCTCAGGCATCGAAGCAAGGGGCTGGACCCTTCTTATAGTCCAGGGCACTCATGGGCTGATTACACATTAAAGTCTGGTTAAAGTCCGGTGCGCGCGTGAGTGGAAGTGAGCGCTGGAGTCTCCTGAGGAGGAGACTGGGGCCAGCGCTTGCAGACCCATGGCTGCGGCCGTCAGGTGGAGAGTGAACCTGATGGCCCGTAGCCACGGACATGACAGCCACATGATGCAAGATAAACCTTGTTGGTTAAGATGAATAAAATGCAAGGAAAAGCAGTTACTTTGTCTTTTTTTTGGCCTGATGAAGACACAGGTTGTGTGTTGAAACGCGTAGCCATGCATTAAAATTATGAAGAAATTACCTTTACTACCATCATTTTCATGTTCAGTAGCGCTTTCCATTATATCCAATTATTTTATTTTTCAATTGCCCATATTAAAGGGGTTGTCTATGATGTGGTAACACCTTTCGATGAGAATTTCCAGCCACAAGCGAAAAATTGACAATATACAGTATTATTAAATTAGAATTTACAGAGAATACCAAAAATCTGATATTTATGTTTCTATTACTTACAGAGATATTGGGATTTGTCTGTTTGTCATGGCGGCCATAGAGATAGAACATGAGGCTCCTTGGAGAGAGAGAGGGCCCAAAAGTACATTTTGATCTTTGCGATAAGGCCTCTTGTCTTCTATGTACACTATTACCCCAACCATCCCCAGATGTTACCGTGATGGAAGCTACCAGCACCTTCACAATTTCCATACAGTCACAGAATAAAATATGACTAAGAAATGGTTGAGTAGAGGTTTTACCAAATTCATGACTCTAAGGTCTGTTTTTTCCCCCCATAAATTGTGCCACTCTTGTCCATGGGCTGAGTCTGACATGAAATCAATGGGGCTAAATTGAAACACCAGACCCAACCCATGAAGAGCTGTAATGTACTCACCTCGCCACAGTCCAGCGCCGTCTCTCCCTACCGACTGCTTCAATGAGTCTCATGGCGGGGCTGGTAGTGAGGTCAAGTGTTGAAGGCACAGAGCGCACGACTGCCCGACCAGTCAGAACACTGGACCCTATTCAAATCCCCTAGACACTGACCTCAGTGACAGCTATACGTGTTGGTTCCCTAACCTGATCTTGAACTTTATTGCTGTGACCTGTATCTGTCCTGGACTAGCCTCTTGGATAATACCCTGTAGCGCAAACTCAGCTCTACTACATCACCGTTACCTAACCCTGGATTGTCTGACTTCCAATCTGACTACTGCTTCCGTACCACGCATCGAGCTCTGCTACATCACTGATACGGAACCCTGAATGGCCTGTGTACTCCCTGACTCTGCTACATGATTATATTGTACCCATAGTAACTGTATCCCCAACCTCCCTAAAGTTTAGTTCCCCTTCCGCTGACGTTATTCAGAGGATCAATCATGGAGCAAACTAGAGGCAACAAAGTCCTGGGGCCAGCTGAGTTCCTGACCCTTAGGGGCTTGTGGGTGCGGAGGGTGCTATCTGTGAATTGAGTCGCCTGTTGGTTCTTTTGTAGGAACCAGACCGTAACAAGGTCGCTGTTTAAAAAAAAAATGCAGATTTTTTTTTTATAATCTTATCCAAACTTTTTTTTAAAGGTGTTATGTGGGGACCAAAAATTATTAGCAGTGTAGTCACTGCAGTATGTGATTAGTGAGTACACTCGTTAATAGACCGCCCTGGTCGCGCTGATTCTGAGATTTTCATCGATTTGTAAAGTGTTGGCGGGGGACCGGGAGTCTACTTCCACAGCCTTGTTTGATGACAATACCACTCTTCATCATGTGACCGGCCCCGCTATATTCTATGTACAAGCAGTAGCAGTAGTACAGCGATTACATTGATGGTGGGATCAGTCATGTGACGAAGAATCGTATCATCATCAAAGAAGACTGTGCAACTAGAATTCCGGTCCCCCGGCAGCGCTATAAAAATCCATGAAAAATCCATGAAAATCTCAAAATCAGCGTGACCGGGGGGGGGGGGGGGTTATTTAACTGCTAATAATTTTTGGTCCCCACATAACCCCTTTAATGTCAACCTTGAAACAGTGCAAAGTATGACATTTCAATGTCTAATGTGAGTCCATCGAGGAGATAAAATCTATACATTACATCTACATGACACTGAGAAAGGTCATGACAAAGAACAGATCAAATGGATAGTCAACACCACCCGGTGCCAAACCGGATCAACATGGAGGACTACAAGATGGGGGCGAGAGATGTGATGTATGAGGCGCACACATGGGCTGTGTTACATTTGGCTGCTTGTCACGTTGCAGTTGCAGCAGTCGACACACTACCTGTCACCCGGGATTATCCCCCTCTGTGCTCACAAGTTACTTCAGGTCTTCCCCTGTCAGAGGAACGAACCCAGAAGCTGTGGTTGAAGACGATGAGTGAACGTCAGCCTCGCACTTCAGCCCTGCGGATTGTCACTTTGTGTCTTGTTTTCCTGGTGGCTACATCACATGGCCGTGCAGAATGTCATCTCCAGTCTTGTCTTTATGAAGCATCAGGGTGTAAAGGCCGTTTGAAAGACGCAGGAATCGCCCCACGTCCTGTGATGACATTAAACATACAAATATTGTTTACAAAGATGATTGACTGACACAACTAATTAGTTCTATGTAATTGGAGCCGTTTACTGTGACGGGGAGGGGGATATAATGTAATGTTTAATATCAGAGTTGGTTATAGAAGGTTGATTGATTTAATTTGTCAGTTACCAAAATAGCCTCGAAAAACGGATTACACAATGGAAAGATGGAAAAACTGAATACAAGTGTGTCCCAAAAGATAACTTGTTAATTAAAATATCATCTATCTATCTATCTATCTATCTCATATCTATCTATCTATCTATCTATCTATCTATCTATCTATCTATCTATCTCATATCTATCTATCTATCTATCTATCTATCTATCTATCTATCTATCTATCTATCTATCTATCTATCTATCTATCTATTTATCTGTCTATCTATCTACCATATCTATCTATCTATCTATCTATCTATCTATCTATCTATCTATCTATCTATCTATCTATCTATCTATCTATCTATCTATCTATCTATCTATCTATCTATCTCTATCTATCTATCTCTCTCTATCTATCATCTCTCTCGCTCTCTATCTATCTATCTATCTATCTATCTATCTATCTATCTATCTATCTATCTATCTATCTATCTATCTATCTATCTATCTCTCTCTCTCTCTCTCTATCTATCTATCTATCTCATATCTATCTATCTATCTATCATCTCTCTCGCTCTCTCTCTATCTATCTAATCTATCGTATTTTTCGGACTATAAGACGCAGTTTTTAGCAAGAATAAATCTTGCTAAAAAGTCCCTGCGTCTCATAGTTGGCAGTCAAGGGACCCGGCTGCGTCGGGCCCCCTGACCACTTCTTACTTAACCCCTTCTTGACCCATGATGGGACGGCACATCATGGAGCGTGGAGGGGATGATGTTTGGAGCAGAGTGGGCTCACGCGCTGAGCCAGATCCATACACTTGCAGGTGTCAGCTGTGTTTTACAGCTGACATGCTGCTCTAACAGCCAGGAACAGCGATGGCGCTGTTCCTGGCCATTTAACTAGTTAAATGCCACAGGATATTTCATAAATGTTAGATAGATTCGGGTCCCACCTCTGGGACCCGCACCTATCTCTAGAACGGGGCCCCTTAAACCCCTTTCTATCTTACGCGGCTCCACTGTATCCCGGCCACTTCCTGGTTAGGTGGTCGGGAGTTACGGAAACAGCCGAGTGCTCGCTCAGCTATGCTGTTTCCATAACTCCCATAGAAGTGAATGGGAGTTACGGAAATAGTGTAGCACCGCGAGCTACGCTTTTTCTGGAACTCGGTAGCTACGAAACAGCGTAACTCTTTGAGCTTCGCTGTTTCTGTAACTCCCATAGAACTGAATAGTAGTTACAGAAACAGCGTAGCATGCTACGCTGCTTAGGTAACTGCCATTCACTACTATGGGAGTTACGAAACCATCGTAGCTCAGCGAGTTACGCTATTTCCGTAACTCATCCATGTATTGTACCAGTGATCTAATGATCGCTGGTTCAAGTCCCCTAGGGGAACTAATAAAATTTGTAAAAAAAAAAGTTAGAAACATTTTCAGGAGAGTAAAAAAATATTAAAAGTTAAAAAAAAACTTTTCCCCAAGCACAATGTAAAAACGAATTAAAAAAGATAAATTAGTATCGCTGCGTCCGTAAAAGTCTGAACTATTACAATTTAGCATTATCTATCTATCTATCTATCTATCATCTATCTATCTATCTATCTATCTATCTATCTATCTATCTATCTATCTATCTATCATCTATCTATCTATCATCTATCTCTCTCTCTCTCTCTCTATCATCTATCTATCTATCTATCTATCTATCTATCTATCTATCTATCTATCTATCTATCTATCTATCTATCATCTATCTATCTATCATCTATCTCTCTCTCTCTCTCTCTCTCTCTCTCTCTCTATCATCTATCTATCTATCTATCTCTCTCTCTCTCTATCTATCATCTATCTATCTATCTATCTATCTATCATCTATCTATCTATCTATCTATCTATCTATCTATCTATCTATCTATCTATCTATCTATCTATCTATCTATCATCTATCTATCTATCATCTATCTCTCTCTCTCTCTCTCTCTCTCTCTATCTATCTATCTATCTATCTATCTATCTCTCTCTCTCTCTCTCTCTCTATCTATCTATCTATCTATCTATCTCATAGCTATCTTTGCATACACATTTATCTATTTACGGTGGCTCACTAGTTAGCCTTGTTGTCTTGCAGCATTGGGGATCCCGGATTCAGATATGACCAAGGAAAAGGTTTGCATGGAGTTTGTAAGTTCTCCTCGTGTTTGCAGGGGATTCCTCCAGGTTCTCCGGTTTCCTCTCACGCTCCAAAAACATTCTGGTTATTTGGCTTTCAATGAAAGTTGTCCTATTGTGTGTGTCCGAGGGAAATTGGATTGTCAGGCCCATTCGGGACAGGGACCAATACAGTACAGCGCTGCGGAATAAGTTAGAATATAATGGAATCTATCAAACTAATTAGATACAAATATTTAAACTTCACCAAACATAGCAGGGAAGCCATGATGGATATTTAGTTAATTTCTATATCATAAATATAAATAACATTTTTGCACAGTTTCAAGACTAGCGTTAATGCCAACGAGAATATACGTGAGACGCAGGAGAGCTCTCCGAGGTTCATCTCCTATGTTCCTGAGCTTATTCTATGGGAAGGGAGATATACAGTAAATAGCATCACTACATCTGAACTACACATACAAATAATTGGTGTCAAAATTGCAATTAACTTGAATGTGACCTCTAGAAGAGCGAAGCCTCGGATAATTGAAGCAGAAATCCTCAGGGGAATATGTATAGTTAGCTAATGTTACATTAATAATGATGAATCCCAGCGGAACTAATGTCATGTGCTTAAAGAAATAAAACAATATGAAATAAGTGTTACCATGGTATAGTAATAGTACTAAAGTAGTAACAGTAACGATAGGAACAAAAGTTGTAACACAAATAAGCATTATAGTATTAATGGGAATAGTAACAGTTGGGTCAATTCATAGAATATCAGACCAGAAATTCGCTTTATTGCGAGTTTCGGTTCTTGTGTACGGAGTGGGAAGGAGTACCCCCTCTCTTCTTCATGGTGCGGAGCGGCCCCTCTCCCTAAAGTGTCTTGCTGTCCTTCTGAATCTGCTTTCTTTCACAGGTGAAGACCTGAAGTAGAGCTGCTGCCTTATTGCATATAGATGTGGTATACGTTATGCTTTTCTATACGTGTAATTGTTCTTTGATCGCAGGTCCAGATCTTGTGGAAGGGCATTGCCATGTAAATATCTGTAAAGACTTTATTACATTGTAATGTTCCTTTGTTTGCAGGCAGCAATGGTGGTCCACTGGGTCTTTAAATTGGTGCCGGGAGAAATGTCCTGGACGCCATCTTTACGGTAGGTTTGATGCGCTATAACAGTGGTGAGGACGCATACAGCGTGGATAGGCTGTATTTTTTTAGTGCAGTTGTTCTCGCCTTACGTGCCCGCGGGCTGCGGCCCTTAAAGCAGCTGTTAGTGCTGAGAAAACCCTATCCCAGTGAAGGTCCTTTGATTTGGTGGGTGAAATGCAGAGAGCCTTGCAGCAAGGCCTCATGTACACAACCATAGTTTTTATCCGCAATTACGAATCCGGCACATTCATTTCTATCGGCCACAGACACCGGGCCATTTTAATTAGCCGGAAAAAATAGGACATGTCCTATTTTTTGCATTTACGGAGCATGCTCCTATACTTATTACTGTGAGCATGGTCCGTAAATGCGAAGGACACTCCGTGGCCCATCCGTGCACTATTTACTGACCGTAAATAGTGCACACCCATGTGCATAAGGCCTCAGAGTGAGGTTGAATCGGCGGGTGGAAGTTACCTGGATCCTCCCCGCACATGACGAGAACATGGGTGGAATTTGCCAGGGGCTTCCCTAGGAGCAACGAACGAAAGAGACAGAGAGAGAAAGAGACGGAGGGTGACGTTTCCTGGGGAAGTCCCGAATGTGTTGGAGACTGTGAAGGCTGCCTTCCATCTCAGTGCCTTTTACTACTGCGCCCTATCTATCTGTCAGGAAATTACTAGATATTCGACCAATCAGTCTGCCAAGTAATCTTGGCAGTACTAAAATAGCAGAAATAACAATGGTTAAAGCAATCAACATATCGTTGTCTTGCCCAATGCATGCCCTGGGTCGGCCGGGCCCCCTGACATTGTCAGGATATGCAGTCACACAGTCATATGTCTATGGCCAGCGAAAGTTGAGATAGGATCTTCTAGATGGGAATACCCCTTTAAGAAAGGAAGACATGCAAATTATCTGCATGGAGGTAAATTTTTGCAGTGTATACATGACACTTACCATTTACTACTATAATCCCTGACACGGAGCAGCCGAGGGTTAAATGGCCCGCTCACTCAGTGCAACGCAATTGCCTTTGCTCTGTGTCTGCCTCATTTTCATCCAATTGTTTTGACATGAAGATAACTATGGATATAAATTACAAAACACATTACCGCTGTCTGTAGAATTTCCTATGCAAATTGACGAGCAACAAAAAAAATCTTATGTTTGTACTAAATAACAGCTGACGGTATCATTAACATCGACAATTTCTTCTGTCACTAGTTGTCTGTGAAACCTTATATATCTGTACAATGCTGAAAAAGAGCTGCAAGCAATACTGACTGGTAATACACACATATAGGTGCAGCAGAGCTGAGTTTGTTATTCGGCGCAATGTGCCGTTATATCATGTTATCAATGGTTTTCCATGGGACTGCTGGTAGAATTTTGACATTTTCTTTACATCAGTGCACCAAAGACTATAACAAATTCAGCTCTGCTACATAGATATGTATTAAAAAGAAAACAAAAACATGTACATGTTCAGACTTTAGACAGAATAGACAGGAAGGCAACTTAAGAAAATTAGTGTATAAGGTCTATTAAGCTTAAATGGGCCCCTCCTGGTTTGCACTCTCAGAGTATCGTCCCCCAAGATCTACAGCTCTACTAGTGAAGTCTAACGTAACCCCGATACTGAGAAAGAGATGAAGTCAGGAAGCGATGACACCAAATCACCTCTCCCACAAGAGCTGGGGGAAAGATGGTTTAACACAGAGCCCAATTCCCCATGGGCCCCATTGAGATAACATGGCTGCCTGCCCCCACAGCATGTATACCACCACAATCTGGGGGCTGTCAGACATCCATAGGTGTCTACTCTCAGTCTAAAATTAGATAGCTCAGGTCACTGGTCTCGCCCAGTACCAGTGGTGTCTAGTAGTTTCGCACCTTCCCCGTCACAAAGGGAATGTCCACTCAGTTAATCTGAACTTGTAAATTACTGGGAGGATCTGGGTTGGTAATTGCGGCCTGAAACAACTTTTTGCCTGACAATATTTGATGACTATGGCTAAATTTAGATGAGGGATATATAATAACATACGCAGCGTGCCAGAAAGCAATGGATTATCTTTTCTAGGTCCATGAACAAGACATTTCCTCATACCAATCTGTAAACAAGTCTTGAAACCTTTACACCAATTGCACATGACCGTGTTCGGGCCGTGAAAACCGGTCCGAGTGTCGGCTGTATTTCACGGCCCGACCGCGGTACAGGTGAACGGGTCTCCGGGCATCATAGACATTTTATGACGCTCGGAGTCTCTGCCTCCCCGCGGAACTGCTGTTCGGTTCTGTATCATTTTGTTCAGTATGGAACAGCAGTTCTGTGGAGAGGCAGGGACTCCTAGCATCATAAAATGTCAATGATGCCAGGAGTCCCGTTCACCTGTACCGCGGTCGGGCCGGGAAATCCAGCCGACACTCGGACCGTTTTTAACGGCCCGAACACGGTTGTGTGCAAGAGGTGTAAAGGGTTTGTACACTTTGGCAACCACATTGTTTTTATCAATGTTAAAATAGAAAATGAAGCAACTTCGCAAAATAGTCTTGATTTTCAAAAAATGTCCTACATTTTTGTGTCTACAGCTCCTATGCAGACCTATGTGTCTCCATGGTTACAGGGAGACGCGCTGCCGAAATGATAATAATGTATAGGGTCGAGCGATCGGAGTAACGACCGCTCGTCCCCATACTAGATCCTTGTGAAAGGATCGGTGCTCGTTTGTGCAGCCCAGGATGGGCCATGTAAGAGGACCAAAACATCTTACTGCATCACTGTAGGATCAGACTACAAAGGTTTGTTTGTAGTCTGTAACCATGGAGGCACATAGGTCTATATAGGAGCCGTAGACACAAAATGGTAGGAAATTTTTAATAAAGACTGTTTACAAAGTTGCTTCATTTTTATTTTAGATGCATTGTAAAAATAAAAAAAGGTTGCTTCTGTGGACATAGCCATTAAAGCTGTATTACCGTACGATATTGCGGGTGAGCCAACCTGAAGTTGGCCCATTATTACTGCAGCACCTATATAACCTTATCAATGTTTACAGGAGCATGTTCTCTAATATTTTTGTTTAATCTTTGAATACTTCCATGTGTGCAAATCACCAGATACACGTTCAATATAAAAATAAACAGAATTATCCAGAATTAGGTCAAGCGTTTCCCTTTAATCTGGTGGTAACTCATACTGTCTCACCTCCATAATAAACAGATCTGAACCCTTCCCTCTGTGTGAAATTAGATGCGACCTGTGAGGCAGGAAGGAATGTGACCTCCTGTCGCCCGTAAACTGTATCTAATTCCATTAGATGTTACACTCTAATCTACTAAACTGCAATCTAAAAAAAGACCTTTTAAGCGCCAATGATGTAAAATTTGCAATTACTGCGCTGCGTTCATCTGCCCGGTAATTCTCGGGATGTGTGATAATACAATTATTTATTCTGAATGGATATAGATTCACGCAATATTTATTTGTACATTTTTCACATGCACAGTCTAGCTCAGATGCAAAAACCTGGTCAAGTAAGGTAATTTTTTCCCCAAATTTAAAAAAACGCAACTGACTGGGGCTTATGTGTCAAGTGTTGTATTACAACAAAATGTCAACTAGTATTGTGGACAAATCAAAATCCATATATTGTATTTTATGACTTCAGGTACCAACAGAACCAACAGTTTGGACGCTTAAATTAGGGGTTGTGGCTATGCAGTTACTATATTATAAACATATTTATGCAATTTTGTCCTACAATATGAGCCTTGCATTTGGGGCTCATGCACACAATATATAATGGCTCCATCACATGCTGTATGTTGCACAATGCACCATACCATACAGCTCTGTAATACAGAGACAAAAAGGCCATCTTCTCCTCATAGCTGGCTGCCATAGTGTGTACTGAAACACAATCCTGAATCCCTCCTTAGGCAGCTATAGATTAGTGTTAGATGTAGTGCCGCCATTATAAGTCTAACCTGCATATTTTGGGTCATTTTCCATTCCTTTGCATTGCAATGGGGATCACAATCACAATCAAGAAGCAACTTGTCTATCACTCTAAATTCTTTAGTAGTAACTTGCAAAATCATCCAATTCATCTCCATATTTCTTGTGCCTTCAATATCTCAAACAGGAAGTAGCTATATTAACTCACAGGCTTTTTCTGTCACCCGGACATGTAGAATCCTCCACCCCTCTCTCTCTCTCTCTCTCTCTCTCTCTTCCCTGGCAGACCATGTACACCATTAGAGAATCCTCTCAACCTCCCAATAGTCCAGTTTTTTGGCACTGTCCTGCGAATGGGACAGCAAAGGTCTTATGCAGAGTTGCATTAAAAGGGGCACTTCTTGGCCGTTATGGGGCATTCTCAGGCAGTGCGGGCAGGCCTTAAAATGTCTTGTAACTTGGGATTCAAATGATGGCAGGTATGCATGCTCCAGTCAATGTATGGCTGTAGAGTGTTAAACATGATTTGGTATCAATGGAGTGTCTGTCAGAGTCTTAAACCTAATTGTAGCCTATAAGTTAACAAAAAGAAAAACAACAACCAAGGAATTCTGGGCAGTGCGGTGCAAATGTGACATTAGTGATTGAGGAAGTAGCTAGCTTCTCTTATCTGTGGTTCAATGGATGTCAATTTTGGAAGTCAAGACATGAGATTTTTAACAAACAAATCTTAAAGTTTTCTTAAGAAACAAACCTTAACTAAATGTCTCGACATTTGAATCCCAAGTCACAGGACATTTTAAGACCTGCTCCTGTTCCACCTGAGAATGCCCAAAAACTGACTAGCATCACCTTTTTTATAGTTAAAGAGGACCTGTCACTAGGTCATATAAGCTGAACTTGTTTACTGTTCTGAATAGCGCTGTCTCCCTGATTCCAGTGCTGTTTTTTTTGTCCTGGACCCCTTCATTCCAGAGATATGGCCCACTGTTGTTTTGGCTCCCT
The DNA here is from genome assembly GCF_050947455.1 of Rhinoderma darwinii. Classification (NCBI taxonomy): domain Eukaryota; kingdom Metazoa; phylum Chordata; class Amphibia; order Anura; family Rhinodermatidae; genus Rhinoderma; species Rhinoderma darwinii. Next base: position 20,748,304 of record NC_134692.1, on the reverse strand, counting down.
CTATACTAATTTGCCAACAGGGCATGAACTACCCTCAAGCTGCCTGGTGATGATTAGTCAGCATCAGAGGCGGGGAAGTTAGCTCCACCCTATTGGCTAACTACAGCAAATTAGTAAACAACAGTGGGCCATATCTCTGGAATGAAGGGCTCCAGGAAAAAAAAAACAGCACTGTAACCAGAGAGACATTCGGGTCAGTAAACCAGTTCAACTTATTGAGCTAGTGTCAGGTCCCCTTTAAGTCTCTTTGCAGTCCCATTCATGGCACAGTCCCCCCAAAAATGGGACTGTTGGGAGGTATGCATCCATTTTTGTTCAAATCTCTGGAAATACACTTTAAAAGTTATACTGTAATAAAATAATTGAAACCAGTCATGTAGAATATAAAAATCTTGTTTCATTTACATGACCCTAACCCGGCTCTCTTATTTTAATAACTAAAAAGGACAAATATACATTGGGCAGGAATCACAGGTGGTTTGTATTTATAAGCTCTTTCTCACCAGTGTAGGTTACGATCTGTCCCATTAATATGGTAACAGATACACAAGTAAGATTGCACTGCTGGGTCTGTGCTTTGTGCTCTTTATGTCTTGTCCTTTCTTATATGGGTCTGTTCCTCTTCCAAGAGTCACATTCCATTGGGTACCCGATCACATTTCACAAGGAAGCTGAATATCTCAGACTGGCAGGTATTTTCTGCTGCATTATCTGGAAAACCTTTCTCTAAGCCCCTGAAGCTTCCGAGGGCTGATCATATCGTCACATTCCGGCCCACAGATTCCTATACCCGATTCCTCTTTGTTTACTGACAAACCTGCCAAGCACGTGTCCCGATTCCAAACAGGTTTAAAGTGAATGTCCACCTGTGAACTCCATTTTTTTTTTATTAATCCAAAATTAAATTCCAAATTCTGTGCTGATTAATTTTTTTAATATAGCTTTAATGCTATCACAGCTTAGTTTTTCTTCAAATCCCCTAAATAGACGTAGAGTTAAATAATACAATTCTGAATGCCTTTAGTCACCACTAGAGGGAGCTTAGGAGCTTTTTGCATACTGGTTATACATTGAACACAATAATAAAACAGTATGCACCCTCTAATGTTGGCTGCAGGTACCATGAATTGTATAATTTTGGCACCTTTCACATCATGTTCGTTCTTTACATTTAGCGCGAACGTTAGGAAAGATCCCGGCATACACACTAAACGTGTACATAGGGCTCCATTAGCCCGACAGAGGCCAAAGGAGTGCCCTTTTGGCCTCCGTCGGGCTGGAATACGTCAGTATATCTTTTTTCTAGGTATGGAATAGCGTAGTAGACTACGCTATTCCATACAACAAAATTTAAAAAACATATACCGCACAGTCTATGTTTTTTTTATCATGGGTGTCTATGGTTGACGTATGCCACTGTATGGCATACGTCACAGGCATACTTTAACACCTAAATGTCAATGACGACAAATTTGGGTATGCCATATCATATAGACTTTATATACTGGGTGCTGTAATGGTGGGGTATTTTATTAGTATTATGTCATTGTGCCTCAGCACTAATCCCTTGCAAAATACGGATCTGGTTGGGAAAACAATGGTTGAACTCCTTATTGCTGCTCCAATAGGATCAGGGTTAAACAACAATAATTTTCGAGATAGGGAAAATAATCTAGAGCTGGGAGCTCAGATGTTACATTCCCTTTCGATGCCCTTTTATGTTGACATAAAATATTTCTGTTGGCGGATTGAGCAGATAAGAGATTCTTGTAATGCTCCTTTCAAGTTATGACATTGATGTGACCTTTAAAGACCCCTGAGCGGAGTTGTAGAAACACATCCTATGCGGTATAAAAAACTACCATGAATGGTTACTTCCTGCGATCCAGACATGACGAGAGAAATGTGTGCAATTATCAGACATTTTACAAAGCAAAAAGAAAAAAGTAAATTGAAAGAAAAACAAGAAGTTTCTTCTCCCTGTCAGGTCGTGAGCAGATTTCCCACCGAGAGCATAATTGCAATTTCTGTTCCACATCATCACACGATCCTCTCCTGGAGAGATAATTGTATTGATTACACAACGTTCTGTCGTGTCTCAGACAGGTCTACCCATCTTTTCTTCTGTGCCGAGCCTGGTTTATTGAGTCTTACGTTAATATTGCCCCCACCTTAAAGACAAAGGCGAAAAAGCTTTTTTCCCTTACTACTTACAGATGTTTTTCAGAGACATGATAATGTTCAAAAAATATTTTAATACATGAAACTGTTAATATCTAGAGCCAACGAACAGAGATAACTTTGCAGGTATGACTCATGCACATGGGTCATATCTGCAACTTCGTTTTAGCAATCAGTGGAGGTTTCAGTGCTCAGACCCCCGCCGATAAAATGAACGTTTAGTTACCCTTTAAGGCCTGCTTCACATGGCCGTGTTTGGTTCGTGAAATACGGATCGCATGTTAGGTGTATTTCCTGCACCGAACACAGTTTAGTGAGCCGGACTCCTAGAACCATAGTTATCTATGATGCTAGGAGTCCTATACTGGGAATACGGTCACGTACTGTAATCTTGTTTCTAGTAGGGACAGTAGTCCCACAGGGAAGCAGTGATTTACAGCATCATGGATGACAATGACGCTAGGAGTCCAGCTCCCTTCGGTCCAGGACAGACGGCCAACATACGGTCCATAACTCATGGACCGAACATGGCCGCGTGAAGCAGGCCTAAGGTCCAGTCCACACAGAGTTTGTTGGCGCTGATTTTAATGCAGAAACCGTGTCGGAATCCGTGCTAAAAAACGCCCCAATTCTCCCTCCATTGATTTCAATAGGAGGCAGAGGCGTTTTATTTCCTGGGTGGTTTTTGACCGCTTGCAGAAAAATAAATCATCATATCCTATCTTGGAGTGGAGTAATACCAAACACAGCCAGGGAGTGTCGCTGTTTCTGGCAGTGTCCTATAAATAGTCGAGTACCTTGCAAATACTTTAATTCATTGTTTTTTTCATATTTTAAACACTTTCCTATTGATTAGTCCATTGGGATACACATGTTTCTTTTTTTTTTTTAAATCTGCAGGAAACAAGACAGCGGATTATCTCCACACTGCTATCAGACATGTGACTTTTCAGCTTAGCTCTAAAGCTGGCTATGCACACTAGATCAAAGTCGGTGCTGATCACGGCGGGATTCGGTGCCATTCTAATGTGTACATGGGGCTCCTGACTGTATCCCAGCAGAAGATGTTGGGGGCAAGAAGGATCGGACATGTTGGATTTCAAGATGCCCAATCCTTTCTTGTTGTGAGAGATAATTTGATTTCAGAAGGGTCGGGTAGTGGCTTATTCCCCTCTCACCTCCTCTCCCCATTGAAATAAAAATGCACACTGAGTAGATGGGGGAGTAGGGAAATAAGGGAAAGTCAGGAGAGATAGCTGTCAGCCAAATATCTAATGTATGGCTAGCTTTACTGTGTAAGGGCTCATTCAGATGTGCATGTAAATCGTCTGTGTGACAACGAACGTCACACGGACACATGTATTTCAATGGAGCTCGTGAAGGGTCCGTTGAAAAATAGGACATGTCCTATTTTCTTGCATCCCTCCATAGACTCTAGTCTATGAGGGATCCGTGATAACGCATCCCGCACGGGTGCACCTCGGACATGAAAAACATCAGTTTTTCATGTCCGAGGTTGCACACGTTCATCTGAATGTACCCTTAGTGTCATGTAAGCTCCCACATAGAATTGCTCCCTGGCAATAGAAAACCAACAGTGTAGCATTCCCGGCACATTCTTTCTCTATTCAGAAAAATTAGAAAAAACATCTCCCAAAAAATCAAGGATATGGCATACTGCGGGAAACCCACCACTACAGTGTAGGATATGTTTTAGGATATGTTCAGACGCAACAGATGTGTTGCTAAAATTTCGGCGGCTGAAAAGATCGGTCCTACTACTCAATGGGGTTAATAAAAATCACACACATCTGGTGCAGAAGTATCCATTCAGTTGTATGATCATTATGACATTTCTGAATGTGAACATTAAATTCAAATAATTTCTAGTTATTTCTATCACTGAACCCGTCAGTCCCGCGTATCTGACGGGAGAAGAGTGTAGAACTACATACAGCTGCTCTGTATAGAGAATACAGAGCAGCTGTATCTCAAAAATTAAAACTAATTTTTAATAAAGATTAATTATAAAGTTACACCAAACACACTGATTGACCTGTTTATGTTTAAAAAAAAATGCTCTGCAAAGGTTTAAATGATTAGACAAAATATAATATAGCAATAAATATAACCAGCACATCTCTACAGGTACAGGGCTATGCCAGTAGCGGCAGACACGCAACATGCAACCTGACCATGTGAGCAGACCTGCAATAACTCGTACCACATTACATCAGCTCATATATGATAATCATCAACAATTGAAATGTGTCACAATATTCTTTTATTCTGTACAGTTGGCACATGGCTGGCTCAATTTCAGCACCCAGGAGATGGATATATGAAACCAGCTGCCTCATTATAATTAATTACACACGTGACTTTCACATCTTGGCCCTTAAGAAAGTGCACTCTGCAAGGACAGGTTACTCCCAAGTAAATTGCAGTCTCGTACAACAGAATGGAATGATAATTACTTGAAACATTTCATATGGATAGGGCCGAGCACAAGTATGACTCACTGCAATTATCCGACAGGTCTTGCTCTGAGCTTCCTTTTATCAGATATGTTTACAACTATTTATGTGTCTCTCAAAAAGTTTTCAGAATATATTATGATATGGGAAATAAAACATACAACCTGGTTTCCTTAAATCATCACACATGGACAAGTCACTCAGCCCACCCAACAAGTGATCAGATCTGTGGCCAAACGATGGACTGGTCGGAACTTCGGCTGCTATTGGGCATGAGTGAAAAGGCTTACAAGGAGGGTAGAACACAGAATTTAGCCCCCAGAAAATAAAAAAAACACCATCACCTATATAAATGTATAGGTAACTTCTCTAAGCAACATGCAAAATCATTTGGTTTTACTTTATCATTTCTTTCTTTAGGCATAGAATGGAGCAATTCCCTCTGCCTCTACACAGCAGGAAGTCACAGCATTAGCTAAAGTACCTATCGGTAGCTCAATAATATGCAGCTAATCAGCTCCTTGTGAGCAAAACCTTGTCTTTTGATGTACTAAGGCCCAATGCACACAGCCGTAATTTTGATCTGCATTTACGGATCAAAGTAGGGATTCATTAATTTCTATTGCCCACGGACACCTTACCGTATATTTACAGGAAGGTGTCTGGGCCGTAGAAATGACCTGCCAAAAAAAGGACATATCCTATTTTTTGATCTTACGTACATACTTTATAATGGGAGCATGGCCCGCAAATGTGGATGACTGCCCGCAGCCGACCTTGCCAGTAATCACCGGCCATGATTACGGGCATGGCCATGTGCAGGGGACCTTTCAGTTCACAAAATGTGAATGTTTTCATCTTGGTGACCTACTGAAAGCTCAGATGCCCAGATATATGTAGGCTTAGTCCCAGTTCTGGGTGTATGTGCAGAGTAGGTTCCCACCTATGGAGGTCGCCTTGTCGTGGTAGGTGGGCTCACACAATTTGATCAAAATGTGCGCTAAAAACCTCTCTATTGTAAGTAGATTTAGCAGTAATGCATATTTATTTATATTTAGCGGCTTAGGTGGCATTAGTGTTCGCAGTGTGCTGTCACCATTAACTCCACAATCGTAGAATGTTGAAGTTCCATGTAGTATGATGACAGAAGACACCTCCTGCTTTAGTGACAAAAGTTCAGTGAAAAAGCGACATGTGACTTATGTAACAGATATAACACTCCATGTAACATGATTGCAATAATCTTTCTGTGTGAAGTACCTGGTCCAAAAGTTGTCCTGCTGACTGCCTCTATCAATCAAATGACATCCCTTCCTGTCTCAGTGACCAATGTGTCTCATCAACTAGGTGACCTAACTGCCAGGGTCACAGACAGTAATTCCCATAGGAAAATAGGATAGAACAGGGCAGGGAGGTGCCACCCATGAAGAGAACAGAGCAGGGAGGCTTCACCCATTAAGAGAACAGGGCAGGGAAGCTCCACCCATGAAGAGAACAGTGGAGGAAGGCTACACCCATGAAGAGAACAGTGGAGGAAGGCTACACCCATGAAGAGAACATTGGAGGAAGGCTTTACCCATGAAGCCAGAAATAATCATTGACATATGTAGAATAAAGCCAGGATGATGCTCCTGTCCAATGCAGAACTGGCAAGCGTGGACACAGAGAGCATCAAAAACATTGATGCGGTGCACTGCATTATGGCACTATAAAAAGTACAAATTCCAAATTACTCCTATATGTTCTTGGTATACATAACTTTATACAAATTCTGACGATGTTCTGCTTAGATGTGACCTTTTCTTTAACTCGGTTAGTTCTTTTTGCATGAAAATGTAATTCAAATACCATAAACAGTTCAGGATTGTAGACAACAAAAGAAAGGTACTTGACAAAGAATGGGTGAAGCCAGGGCTGGCCCTGGATGTGCCCCTTCTGATGGTGACACCTAATATGACCTGGCAACCGAGGCTTGTGACCACCCTGAATTTTAGTATTAATTGTACAGCCGTTTTAATGAGACACTGTATAGCACTGCTATTACATTACTTTATGCATGAAGCTTTATGTATGGGGGTATTTACTAGGGCATCTGTGGCACTGCTCTTCAGGCACTGTACAGTATATTTTCGCAGTGTATTGTAGTGGTGGCACTGTATAACACCTCTTTAAAGGTTATTATTGAAAAAACTTGTATAAGCAAGTCTAAAATTTACATAATATTGAAGAGCTATTTATACAATCTCTAACATAATCTTTAAAGTGGCTCCAGAGGTAGAGCTTCTCTTTAACTACTTAATCGCCGGACTCTTGTGATGTAGCAAAGATAAGAACCACAGATGGCAATATGTACCTTGAAGGAGTCTTATTGATTCTTCATTTAGTTCTATGGATTTTGCCAAAGGCTAATTGACTAAATGATTTCACAAACCACTCCACAAAAAGAGCAGAAAATGACTGTATTCACTTTGAGTGTTGAGCAAGATAACAATAGATATTACAGGCTGGCGAATCAAACAGAAACTCGTTAATCGAGCAGTCATCAAACCTGTTCTTGAGAATTAAAGGGGTTTTTGTTTTTATGTAAATTAAGCTTAATATCTATATAAATAAAAAGTTATACAACTTTCGTATACACTTTGTGTTTCAATCCCTCAGATTTTTAATCTATTTGTTAGCTGTCAATGAATGAGAACAATCTTGTTTACATTCAGAGGCTGCAAACCTGTACAGAGATAGTCCTGCTCTCCACTGAGCCAAAGGTATGAGCTGAGGAAGAACCAATCCGGTATTGAAATGTGTGGCCATTATTCATTTATTTATTGATAAAGTCGCTCTAATTGCTCCTCCCATTGTCTTGGAATTTTTATGTCAGCAGCGCCCACAGCACCGTAACCTATAATCATATCCAGCACCCTTTTCTGAGTTAAAGGGTTATGTGGTGATGAAAACTTATTAACAATGTACTCACAGCGGTATGTGATACACTCGCTAATTTACATTTCGGTCTCTCATCGCGCTTATTCTGAGATTTTCCTTGATTTTTATAGCGCTGCCAGGGGTCGGTCACATGACGAAGAGTCATATCGTCATCAAAGAAGACTGTGCCACTAGACAACCGGTCCCCCGGTGGTGCTATCAAAATCTATAAAAATCTCAGTATCAGCGCACTGGGGGACTGGAATGTATATTAGCGAGTGTATCACATGCTGCAGTGACTACACTGCTAATAATTTTTGGTCCCTACAAAACTCCTTTAACCACCTACATATGACGTAACTGTACGTCATAGTCGGTAAGGAAGGAGTAATGTAGCCCACTCCATACTCAGCAGGTGTCAGCTCTATGTTACAGCCGACACTTCACTGGACGTTTAACCATTGAGATGGTTCCGTGCCTTTTTTGATAATTCCTTCTATGTGTATTATCGAAAAAAGATTTATAAAGAAGTGTTAGTTTACTAAACATACTCCGCTATTTATTGTAGGTCATATTGCAGCCTACAGTCTATATAGTAGGCAGGACTGCCTTTTTGAAGTCATGCCGACGTTAGCTACATTCAGATACCTTTAGTTCCCAAACATAACCAGGGTCGTTCTGGCCCACTGAACAGAACATGGCTGCATTTTACTACTAAAGCAATTTCTTGATGTAGTGAAACTTTTAACTGGTAAGTATTATTGCAGTATGGTTACATGACTAGCAGAGTTTTCAATAGAAATGAACTCTGGAATAAGTTAAAAGAATGAACTACCCTCATCACAGAGCGAGGATTGACCGCCGCCACGGCTGCACTCACTACAGTACCATGCAACACGATCCATTGTTCACTGGAGACAATGCAATGACTGCGGGGAAATGAAACATGGGAACAAAGATGGAATTCCTTACCCAGAGAGAGAGAAAGCAAAATGTAAGAATAGTGACAACAGACCTGAGCTGATGAATCATTGTGTGATGGCCAGCAGGCATATACAACAAACACAATGTAAGACTCCATCTGGATGTGATACAACTATGTTATAATGAGAATCCGAGGAATGTTAAAGGCCTAACATACAACACTACATTTCTTATAAAGTTAACATTGGAAACTGTACACTTCTATGCAGAAATGTAAAATAGATAGATAGATAGATAGATAGATAGATAGATAGATAGATAGATAGATAGATAGATAGATAGATAGATAGATAGATAGATAGATAGATAGATAGATAGATAGATAGATGAGAGAGAGGGAGAGAGAGAGAGAGATAGATAGATAGATAGATAGATAGATAGATAGATAGATAGATAGATAGATAGATAGATAGATAGATAGATAGATAGATAGATAGATAGATAGATAGATATGAGATACATAGATATGAGATAGATAGATATGAGATAGATAGATAGATAGATAGATAGATAGATAGATAGATAGATAGATAGATAGATAGATAGATAGATAGATAGATAGATAGATAGATAGATAGATAGATAGATAGATAGATAGATAGATAGATAGATAGAGTCGGGTAAAGTATAGAAGTTTTGTTTCCTGCCTGTAGTCTGTAGCAGAGAATAAATACGTAGCATACACGGGGGCTTCATCTTTAAAGTAAGCCATGACAGACACCGCAATGCTCCAGAGTCCTTGAGTCTTTCTACATCTCAGGCACAATGAACATCATGTGTGTAGACGAGAAATAATGTTATCAAAAACATTCCACATTCATCTTTCCTACCAAGAAAACCCGGCACATTTTGTAACATTAGAAGAACAGACTTCAGTAGTTCACAGTTCATAAATAAATGCTATCCGTTTCTTTGAAAAGTTTGTGTTTCCTACATTTATAGAAATCTCAGCCCGCTGTTTATTTCAACCTTTGTAAAATATAATCTATTTGATTTAAAACCTCAATATAAAAGGGGTGTAGATATTCGCTTAAGAGGAGCTAATGCTAATATTATGACAGATGTGGAGGAGGTACTGTATGGTTTGGGGGAAAATAGTCAAACTTTTTTCTGGACTTTTTACAGTACTAGAGAAACATGCTAAGCATTGTGCATGATTGTATAGCTACGGGTTGCTAGCATAAGGACATTAACACTAGGCAGGGGTGTTTCTAATAATCATGGGGCCCCGGTGCAAAAATTGAATTGGGGCCCCACTTGGTTATACCCACCTCTAGCAGCTGGCGTGTATGTTACCAGTTTCTCCTTTGCTTTTGCCTTCCCTTCTCCAGCTGCTTGCCCCTCAACTATAGCATGCATTTAACAGTGGGGGGCCCCTAAGTTTATATGTACTCTCGTTCCCGATCACTACCCTGTGTAAACAGGGCAATGATCAGCTAATAAACGAGCAAACGTTCGTTCATCGGCTGGTCGACTTGTTTATGCATACAATAAAATGGTCGCTAGCCGGCAGCACATCTCCCTGTGTAAACAAGGAGATGTGCTGCCGAAATAATGGAAATGTATGGAGACGAACAATCGTAGTAACGATCGCTCATCCCCAAACATAACCGATCAGTGATCCTTGTGAAAGAAATAAACGATTGCCGATCAACGAGCTATCTTGTTGATCGGCGTGCGTTTTCTTAGCCCATGTCGGGCTGTGTAAGGGTATGTTCACACGGCGGGGGTCCGTAACGGCTGAAATTACGGGGATGTTTCAGCCTGAAAACATCCCCGTAATTTCAGCCGTACCGGCATGTGCAGGCGCTTGAACGCCGCGTCAATTACGGCCGTAATTAGCGCTGCTATTCATTGGAGTCAATGAATAGCGGCTCCAATTACGGCCAAAGAAGTGACAGGTCACTTCTTTGACGCGGGCGTCTAGTTACGCGCCGTCATTTGACAGCGGCGCGTAAATATACGCCTCGTGTGAACAGACAAACGTCTGCCCATTGCTTTCAATGGGCAGATGTTTGTCAGCGCTGTTGAGGCGCTATTTTCAGACGTAATTCGGGGCCAAAACGCCCGAATTACGTCCGTAAATAGGCCGTGTGAACATACCCTAAGGGTATGTTCACACGGCGGGGGTCCGTAACGGCTGAAATTACGGGGATGTTTCAGCCTGAAAACATCCCCGTAATTTCAGCCGTAACGGCATGTGCAGGCGCTTGAACGCCGCGTCAATTACGGCCGTAATTAGCGCTGCTATTCATTGGAGTCAATGAATAGCGGCTCCAATTACGGCCAAAGAAGTGACTGGTCACTTCTTTGACGCGGGCGTCTATTTGCGCGCCGTCATTTGACAGCGGCGCGTAAATATACGCCTCGTGTGAACAGACAAACGTCTGCCCATTGCTTTCAATGGGCAGATGTTTGTCAGCGCTATTGAGGCGCTATTTTCAGACGTAATTCGGGGCAAAAACGCCCGAATTACGTCCGTAAATAGGCCGTGTGAACATACCCTCACAGGACCTGAAGCCGTATTTCTTATCTCCAATCAAGGGTGTGTATACCATATACACAGTGGTGTAACTACCACTGACACTGCCCCCCCATGCCCAGTGGCGCAACTAGCAGCCGTTATGGCTGCTACAGAAGTAGCAACGTCACTATGGGGCCCGCGCCGCCCGGCCTCTCACATTTATGGGCCGGGGGGCACGACACCCTCTCATGCCCGGTGGCGTCGCTAGCACAGGAGGGGGCCCCGGTGCTAGCGATAGCCACCCCCTCTTGCAGTAGTTGTACCTGTGTCTATAGCACCCAATCAGCGCATTTCAATGACTATCGCGGCGCGATGACGTTATCCCGCCACTTGCGTCATTCAGCTCCAGCAGACCTGCTCAGAAGAGAGCAGGTCTGCATTGCCACCGGAGGGCACAGGAACGGGATCATCTGAGTATGTAAATTTTTATTTTTTTATAATAAATCTTTGAGTGGCATTATCTACAGAGGGGCTCTATCTACAGGGGGGGTCTATATGTGGGGATGTGGAGCACTATATACAGGGGGAGCTATATCAGGGACACTATATACAGGGGTGGGCTATATTTGGAGCACTATATAAAGGGGGAGCTATTTATAGGGCACTATCTATAGGGGTGGGCTATATGTGGGACACTATATACAGGTGTGGGTTACCTGTGGGGCACTATATACAGGGGGGCTATATGTAAGGCACTGTCTACAGGGGTGGGCTATATGTGGGACACCATATACAGGGGGAGTTATATGTGAGGCACTATATACAGAGGTGGGCTATACGTGGAGCACCATCTATAGGGGAAGCTTTATGTAGGGCAGCATGGTGGCTCAGTGGTTAGCACTATTTCCCTGCAGCCCTGGAGTCCATACGTGGGACCTATCTACAGGGGGTTCTTTGTGGGGCACTAGCTACAGAGGCTCTATGGGGTCACTACAGGGGGGGCAATGGGGGCACTATATTCAGGGGGCACTATGTGTGTGTGTGTGTGTGTGTGTGTGTGTGTGTGTGTGTGTGTGTGTGTGTGCGTGGGACACAGTGTATGGTACTATTATAATCAGGGACACAGTGTATGGTGCTATTACAGTTAGAGGTGCAGTGTATGGCGCTATTATATTTAGAGGTGTTGAGAATTTTATCTTCGTTTATAGGTGCAGAAATGTGTTAAAAGTGAGAAGCTGAAGACATCTGAGCGGAAAACTGCAGAAATGGGCCGTGGCCGGGAGAAGTCATCATAGAGGTCTGGACCGGAAGGAGAAGAAAAGAAAAGAAGAACTAGAATCTGAGACATCACCGGTGAGTCACTTAATGTAAATGTTTATTCTGCCTCTAATCAGTACTGTAGTGACTGTATGATCTGCAGCGAGATGATGGGTGGTATGATTTTGATATAATTTTTTAGCACTATATACAAGGGGGGAGCAGGCTGGTACTATATACAAGGGGGAGCAGGGTGGCACTATATACAGGGGGGAAGCAGGGTGGCACTATATATAGGGGGAGCTGTCTGGCACTATACACAAGGGGGAGCTGTGTGGCACTACTAAGGGGGCGATGTGTGACACTACTAAGGGGGGGCTGTATGGCACTATCTACTAGGGAGTCTGTATGGCACTATTTACAAGGGGGAGGGCTGTGGCACTATCTACAGGGGGCTGCGTGTGGCGCAATCTACAGGGGTCTGTGTGTGGCGCTATCTACTAAGGGGGGGCTGTGTGGCCCTATATACAAGAAGGGGGGCGGTGTGGCGCTATATACAGGGGCGGCTGTATGGCAATATCTATAGGGGGGCTGTATGGCACTATTTACAAGGGGGAGGTGAGGGCCGATATCTATAAGTGGGGTGTGGCACTGTCAACAACAGGCAGGGACTGTATAGCGCTGTCTACAGAAGAGCTGTATGGCACAATCTACAGGGGGCACTATCTATAAGGGGGGCTACGTGTGGCACCTGGGGGGCCCAGTTTGCTATGGGGCCCAGTCTTTCCTAGTTACGCCCCTGCATATACAGACTATGCGGCTACTATTGGAACCTTGGAAAGAGGGGGCCCAGCACTAGTTGGTCCGACCACCTTTGCTACGAGGTGGCAAAAACCTGTGCATGACTCTACATTGTTAGCAACCAAGAGGACGGGAAATTTGCACATGGGTCATAGAAAGGTTTGTGGAGGGCCAAACAAACACCAGACCCTTTTGTCCTGGGTAGCAAAACTTGGCACCATAATCGGGGGCGTACTTTAATGTTTTCTATGGGGCCCCCTCTCTTCTATGTATACCATCTCCTACGGGTTATCAGGCTCATTTTGCTGCCTGTAGGCAATGAAAGAACCATTGTGCGGTTATATAGAGACAGACGCACCTTGTATGGACATTCCCAAGCTGCGGAGAACATTCACTCACAATGATGTTTAATCACTTTGACAACACATAAAATACACAGGTCTGTAGAGGATAATCCACAACTCAGTACAACAGCTCCACATATTTCCACCCTGACACATTTCATCTCTGCCCAAGAGACTGGGAGGAAAGAGAAAATATGGAGGAGAATTTTGGGAAAGATTCCAAAAAAAATGTACCTAAGAGGCTCAGGTTGTGGAAATAAAACGCGTTGTCTGAGGAAGAGGAAGGAGACTTTTACTACCAAGTGATGATATACATATAAGGTCTGGAGCTGTTGTTACATATGGTGCTGACTGAGATGATGGGGGGATCTTTATTCTATCAGTCTTCACCAGAGAACATGATATTAGTCCCAAAGGGGAATGCAACTAAGTGTGAGATATGGCAAAACTTTCCGTGTCCAATAGAGAAAAAAATATATGCACCTATGCCATTTATGAGTTGGAAATACTATACGGTATATACAGTAGAGGTAGAAGTCCAATTTAACTGTTCGGGGGTGCATTTTTTTGTGCATGGTAAAAGCATGGATAACATATGGTATTCTTGAATTTTTTCCCTAAATACAGACTAGTTCTAAAATTTACATCTTAAAGAGGCTCTGTCACCAGATTTTGCAACCCCTATCTGCTATTGCAGCAGATAGGCGCTGCAATGTAGATTACAGTAACGTTTTTATTTTAAAAAAACGAGCATTTTTGGCCAAGTTATGACCATTTTTGTAGTTATGCAAATGAGGCTTGCAAAAGTCCAAGTGGGTGTGTTTAAAAGTAAAAGTCCAAGTGGGCGTGTATTATGTGCGTACATCGGGGCGTTTTTAATACTTTTACTAGCTGGGCGCTCTGAAGAGAAGTATCATCCACTTCTCTTCAGAACGCCCAGCTTCTGGCAGTGCAGATCTGTGACGTCACTCACAGGTCCTGCATCGTGTCGGCCACATCGGCACCAGAGGCTACAGTTGATTCTGCAGCAGCATCAGCGTTTGCAGGTAAGTAGCTACATCGACTTACCTGCAAACGCCGATGCTGCTGCAGAATCAACTGTAGCCTCTGGTGCTGATGTGTCCTCGCTCGTCTGACACGATGCAGGACCTGTGAGTGACGACACAGCGTGATCTCTCGAGAACACGGCTGTGTCTGCACTGCCAGAAGCTGGGCGTTCTGAAGAGAAGTGGATGATACTTCTCTTCAGAGCGCCCAGCTAGTAAAAGTATTAAAAACGACCCGATGTACGCACATAATACACGCCCACTTGGACTTTTACTTTTAAACACACCCACTTGGACTTTTGCAAGCCTCATTTGCATAACTACGAAAATGGTCATAACTTGACCAAAAATGCTCGTTTTTAAAAAATAAAAACGTCACTGTAATCTACATTGCAGCGCCTATCTGCTGCAATAGCAGATAGGGGTTGCAAAATCTGGTGACAGAGCCTCTTTAAATTAGATACCCCTTTAGTTTAATAAAACATTTCCATACATTTTTTTTAGATTCAATGAATTTTAGGTTAAATTCCAAGGATTAGAGAAGGTGTCAGATATAAAATCATTAAAGGGAATGTGACGCTAGAAAAAAATGTATTTTTTTTTTTAGTTAAACAATTAGTGTGTAGGTGATTAAACATTGTTCTAATTTTTTTTATTTTTTTCACGAGTCAGGAAATATTATAAATTAGATTCTAATTTATAATATTTCCCAGTGCTGGTCACTAGATGGAGCAATTCCCAAAATTGCAGCATTGCATGTGGTAAAGCAACCACATTGCTTTATGCTGCAAAATTTGAGAAAACTCACTCGCTCTAGTGAGCTCTCAGAATCCCCCCCTCCTTTATCCTGGCTAGTGCCGGGAGAAACGAGGGGATTGAACGGTCAAACCTCCTACACTGTGTGTCGCCATTTTTTGAGCTAACACACAGAGTAGTAGGTTTACATACACTAGTAAACACACAGTAAAACATTTACATACACAGAAATCACTTACCTGCTCCTGCCGCCGCCGCTCTCTCTGGTCCGTCCGCTCCGTCTGCTACCGCCGCTCCAAGTGCACAAGTCCGGAAGCCGCGACCGGAAGTAGTAATCTTACTGTCCGGCCGCGACTTCCGGTCTACAGGAAAATGGCGCCGGATGGCGCACAGTTCAACTTGGACTGTGTGGGAGCGGCGCATGCGCCGTTCCCACACAGACGGCGTTACAGCATAGTGGATGGAACGGGCCCCGTTCGCATTCACTATGGGACTGTAGCTGCCGTATTCCATGCCTGTTAATCGACACATACAGAAATGGAAAAAAAAATGGCAGCCCCCATAGGGAAGAAAAAGTGAAAAAATAAAAAAAAGTAAAACACAAACACACAAATAAATATAAAAGTTTTTAATAAAACACTAAAATCAAACTGATGTAAAAAAAAATAATTTCGTGACACTGTTCCTTTAAAAGGAGAGTTAGGGTATGTTCACACGGGCTATTTTCTGCCGTTTTTCGGGCCGTAAACGGCCGGAAAATTGGACGCAGAACGCCTCCAAACATCTGCCCATTGATTGCAATGGGAAAAATGGCATACTGTTCCTAAGGGTCGTTTTTTTACTCGGACGTTTGGCCATGAAAAAGAAGTGCAGGTCACTTCTTGGGACGTTTTTTGAGCCGTTTTTCATAGACTCTATTGAAAACAGCTCCAAACACGGCCGTAAAAAATGGCGCAAAAACGCTGCGAAAATTGCGAGTGGCTTAAAAAACTTCTGAAAATCAGGAGCTGTTTTCCCTTGAAAACAGCTCCATATTTTCAGACGTTTTGAGTCTGCGTGTGAACATACCCTTAGGCTATGGCTAAACGGCGAAATGAAGTTATGAGCAAATTGCAGTAAAATTTCTAATTGTTCTCTAGGGGAAAGAAATTCCTAAGCGACCTTGCCTCACCGACCATGTCACTCCCCAACCTTCCTTCCGATAGGGAGCAACTGATATTTTGTTGCGACCGCAATTTCTCCGCAATTCACATGCAACTTCATGATGCCGGGTAATCCTACATGCCATAGTAATCTTCTCGAAACAAATGGTACAGAGTGGGAATGTATACATATACCCATGGGCAAGGTATGTGCAAATCGGATATGGTGCAGTATAAGTTGGCCAATCATGTGCGGATACAGATGTTTTATAAATACGGTGCAAACTATGTTCCATGCGTACTACAATTTGTTATGCCCATCAGAAAAAAGTCACAAAATGAAAAAAGCATTATAGTTATATATGACGCTAGGTGTCACTGTCTCACTGCGGGAAAACTGTCCCGTACTATAATCATGTTTTCAGTATGGGACAGTAGTTCCACGGGGAGGCAGGGACTCCTAGCATCGTACATAACTGTGACGCTAGTAGCCCGGCTCCCTGCAGTGTGTTCGGTACGGGAAATGCGGCCAACATACGCACGGACAGAACACACTCGTGTGAATCCGGCCTTAGTAGCAGATCCCCGTTGTGGATAATAGAAGATTGACTGGAACACTATTTGGTCGATTGAAAAAAAGGTTGTCTGAACCAGACAATGCCTTTAATAAATCTGGAAGCTTTGAACCACAGGTTAGCTTCGCTGCTGGCCATGTTGACATGTGTGATAGCCACAATATTAAGAGCATTCATGAATTATTAAAGGCCGGAGATGTATAGTCATGTGCAGCAATTGACTCTAACATGAGCCAAGAAATACTCCATCCTCTGGGAACAGACTCTGGAAACCCTCGGCTTATGTAGTACATATGTCCCAAGCCAAAACAAACCCATCTTCCCCGAATGGACCATCTGTTCAGTAGACCTAAATGGAATATCACAGAAGCCTCAGGGGAGGTCACTCCATTCCGTAAGTAGACGGGGCATTGATTTTTTTTTCAGATTCCTTTGGAGACTCACAAGTAACATCATCCACAGGATTTCATTTCCTATTCCCTAAAAACATTTTAAGTGATGGACAACAACCCATGACATTGATATTGTGATGTGGTTTTAGTCCTCTAATGCTTGTACTGTGCTGTTATCTACGTGCTAGATGCTACATTTAAAGAAGTTGTCCATTTTTAAAAACCCATTTCTTTATACCCTATTAGTGAATTCTGTGCTAATAGAGGGGGGTCCACTGTTCCGATCCCCATCCCTTGACCAGAGTTGAGAGCTGTTACAAAGAGTGTCTCTCGCTCTGGAGGACCCGTCCTGTCCTGCATTACATTGATTTGAATGGGCACTGTGTAATGATTCATTTCCCCTGTGGTGGCACTGCAGGGAAATTGAACACTTAATGCCAGGTTTCCCCACAGATTACAGCTGATCGCTGGGGGGCCCAGCAGGGGGATGCTTTGTGACCTGCTTATAGTCAAGGGACCCTTCTAACAAGAAGACAATGTACAAAGCTGAGAACCCCCTTAAAGAAACACTATTATTGTTAGTAATTTGTTGCTAGACTATCAATTAGTCACCGATGTCTCTATGTTATTGCTGATCTTATGTTCTTAGGAATAATATAGGTGTTCCCAGAATTGTGATATTACACAATGTGGAACGTTTTTAGTATGTACTGAAATATCCCAGTACACCTGCCAGTGGGAAGAAGGGCAAGAGTCTAATGACCACTTTGTTTTTCAAAGGGAAGTCTAGTTTAAAAGTTATCCCCATCTTCCAGAAGCTTCCAGAATGCCACCCTTTCCCTAATCCAGATCAAGTATTTGCCACAGGTAGTTGCAAAGTTTATAACAAAGAACCAAATGTGATCAATAGATGTTCTTGCCATCTACCTTTAGACAGATAAGGGAGGAGGAGACCCAAGGCATGGCCGTTCCTATCAGATAAGAAAACCTCAAAATGGCATTCAAAAATATTTTAAAAAAAAGGGGGTGTGGAGATGTGCATGCCATTGTTTCCTGCATTTGGTGATGTTTTTGGGAAGCAAATCAGTAACTATGTAGAATTGTAGCAATATAGGTTATTATTTAAAGAACAATTATCCCTAACTCCCAATTTTATGGTCTTGAAATTCAGGACCATGTTGCTTTGTGGCAAGTGATGCATATAAACTGCTCCGAACCTGATTGGGATTCCACCACCACTCACTATAAGGCTGGATTCACACGAGGTCATTACGTCCGTAATTGACGGACGTATTTCGGCCGCAAGTCCGGGACCGAACACAGTGCAGGGAGCCGGGCTCCTAGCATCATACTTATGTACGATGCTAGGAGTCTCTGCCTCGCTGCCGGACAACTGTCCCGCACTGTAATCATGTTTTCAGTACGGGACAGTTGTCCTGCAGCGAGGCAGGGACTCCTAGCGTCGTACATAACTATGATGCTAGGAGCCCGGCTCCCTGCACTGTGTTCGGTCCAGGACTTGCGGCCGAAATACGTCCGTCAATTACGGACGTAATGACCTCGTGTGAATCCAGCCTTATAGTGAGTGGTGGTGGAATCCCAATCAGGTTTGGAGCAGTTTATATGACCTTGTATGATCCAGCCTAAGGCTGTGTTCACACATTGCGTTTTTTAACTGAAATTTGTGAACAGAGCCTAAGGCTGGGTTCACACGTGGCGGAATTTCACTTAAATTCCGCTGCGGACACTCCGCAGCGTTAATCCGCAGCGGAGCCGTTTGTCCATTGACTTACACTTTAATTTAGCAGTGTTCGTTTAGACGAGGCGTAAAATTCCGCTGCGGAGCATAGGCTGCAGAGCGGAATTTGGTGTCCGCAGCATGCTCTGTCTGTTGCGGAGCAGTGGCGGACTCATGGCGGAATTTCTCCATTGACTTCAATGGAGATTCTAATTTCCGCAATGAAGTCCGCAGCTGTCATGCACATGTTATGTGTGCTGCGGATCCGTCTTGCTTTTTACTTGACATTTCTTCATTCTGGCTGGACCTATGTATTTCTAGGTCTACAGCCAGACTGAGGAAGTCAATGGGGCTCCCGTAATGACGGGAGCGTTGCTAGGAGACGTCAGTAAATAGTCACTGTCCAGGGTGCTGAAAGAGTTAAGCGATCGGCAGTAACTGTTTCTGCACCCTGGACAGTGACTACCGATCCCAATATACATGTATCTGTAAAAAAAAATGAAGTTCATACTTACCGAGAACTCCCTGCTTCTGTCTCCAGTCCGGCCTCCCAGGATGACGTTTCAGTCTAAGTGACGGCTGCAGCCAATCACAGGCTAATAACAGGCTGCAGCGGTCACATGGACTGCCGCGTCATCCAGGGAGATCGGGCTGGATGCAAGACAACGGGCGGTAAGTATGAATTTCTTTGACTTTCACAAGGGAAAGTGCTGTCCCTTCTCTCTATCCTGCACTGATAGGGAGAAGGGAAGTACTTTTACCGCAGTCCGCAGCAGCTAGTCCGCATCAATTTACTGCACATTTTGTGCAGATCCGCAGCAGAATCTGCAACGCAGATTCTGTGCGGCATTGATGCGGACAGTTGCGGAGGAAATCCGCCACGTGTGGTCATGCCCTAAGGTGGGTTTCACTCCAGAGCTGCATTCACACTTCTGCAGGTTTCAGAGCTGAAATCTACCAGTATTCCTTGCTGGCTCAGTGTCTATAGTCCGGCCATCCACATGATATAAAAGAAAATATTAACTATAACTATTGCTGCACAGTTCAGTTCTGATGCTCTCGTGCCCATTGTAGACACTTTTGCCGGTGGACAGGGGTCAGCATGGGCAGTGTGATCGGTCTGCAGCTAAACCCCCCCAAATGCAGCAAGCTGAGAGGCTCTGCATGTTCTGACACCTTTCTATCATAGCCAGCAGTAACTTTTTCAGCAATTTGTATTACAGTAGCTCTTCTGTGGGATCGGAAAGGCTAGCCTTCACTCCTCACACACATCAATGAGCCTCGGGCACCCATGAATCTTTTGCTGGTTCATTGCTGTCTTTCCGCAGACCACTTTTGGTAGATACTGACCACTGTATACTAGGAACACCCCACAAGATGCTTTTGAGATGCTCCGACCCAGTCACAATTTGACCCTTGGTAAAGTCACTCAGATCCTTACACTTGTCCATTTTTCCTGTTTCCAACACATCAACTTCAAGAACTGACTGTTCACTTACTGCCTAATCTATCCCACCCCCTGACAGACGCTAATGTAACATTAACATTTTAAACCCAGATTTTGGGACATTTAAGCCCTGCCATGGTTCAGCCCAGAACCCCCCACCCCTCTAAAACTGTATAGAAACGCCCCTTTTTATATGAATTTGCATAAACCCCACCCCTTTTGTTGTCTCTTTCACAGGTCAAGTCCTGTCCTGTCCTGAATGGCAAATCTGTAGTCTAGGAAAGCTGGGTGATGTATAGAGAAAATGTCTATAGACAATCAGCACATCAAATAGTGATATATTTACAAATATATACTAAGAGAATATGGATACAAAATTTCTATAACATAAATTCACATCTACCTGAATATTTATTATCATAGAAGGAACCTATATTGTAAAGAAAATATTCTGCTCCGATTTGGATTTTCACAGGTGCTATTTCATTTGCATAATGTGATTCTTAAATAATTTACAGGCAATTTGTTTTTGCCATAAAACAGCCACAGAGAGTTACCCCCCGCTCACACCGCGCGCCGCCATGTTAATGACCTGCTTTAAATTCACATTATAGCTCAGTGTGGTCAGAGCATCTATCTGACAACGCGACGATCTCCTGGTGTGATACGATTGTTATCTCTCTATCTATAATTCATTATACTGCAAATCTTTTCTATCCCAAATTCTCTCTGTTATTTGCATATGTTCCCAGGAACTGGAGATATGAGATGGGTCAAAAACACCCCCCCCCCTGTAATAACTAAACCATGACAATGCCGCAAATGTCACATCTTGTACCGGAAAATTGGTTGTAAAGTATTTTATTAGCTATTGTATATTTATTAGATCTTTAAAGAGGATCTGTCCGCCCTTCTCATATGTTTGTTTTAGAAGTTACGTGAACATAAAATAACAAATCTGGAACATATTTTCTTAGAATTCTGCTTTTCTCCCCTGTTATTCCTCCTGGAAATATATGAATAAATTGACAACTGGGAGTGAGACCTTATTCACACAAACGTGTTAAAAGTCCCTGTGACGGGCGTTGAAACAGCGGCCGTCGCACGGACCTATATAATTCAATGTGGCCGTTCACGCGGCCCTTGTTTCAACGGACCGTGTGAAAGTTCCGTGAGAAAATAGGACATGTCCTATTTTTTTCACGCTTCACGCAT
The DNA here is from genome assembly GCF_050947455.1 of Rhinoderma darwinii. NCBI lineage: Eukaryota > Metazoa > Chordata > Amphibia > Anura > Rhinodermatidae > Rhinoderma > Rhinoderma darwinii. The sequence continues at coordinate 20,726,566 of NC_134692.1, read as the reverse complement.
CCCTCCATAGACTCTAGTCTATGGGGGATGCGTGATATCGCGTCCCGCAGCGCAGAGCATGGATGCACCTTGGACGTAAAAAAACAAATATGCGATGTGTGAATACAGCCTTACTATTCTCCTTGTATATAGGGTGTGTCCCTATACAGTCTGACACTGTCAACACTGATTTGATAATGTCAGGGTGTGTAGGGACATGCCACATTGACAAAGGCAATGGTAACCCACAGTTATCAGTTTATTCACACATTTCCAGGAAGAATAACAGAGGAACGGTACAAAGCAGAGTCCTAAAAAAAAGATGCTGCAGAATTGTTATTTAAAGGGGGATACAAGTATTTACCAGAAAAGACATGTCAGAAAAGCTGACAGGTTCTCTTTAAATACATCTTGAATATTCAGAAGTATTATAGGGGTTTTCCGCATCAGGTGGCTCAGGATGAACAGTGCTATAAGCCTTAACTAGATAGGTGAGTCTTTAAAACTGCAGTAACGACACGTCAATGCTGCTTTGTCTGGTATTACAGTCAGGGCCGCACCGTCCATGAGGCGAGATGACCTGCGGCACCACTGAAACCAGCCGCCGCCACCCCTTCCTGCACTAATTGCACCTGCTTCTATAGAACGCAGATACATTTACATGCATAAGCGCTGAAGCGCCTTACAATGATGCTGATTGGCAGGGCAGAATGACTTGCCGGACAATCAGCGCCTTTCGACGACACGCGCCGCTTCCATTGTTGAAAGGCGCTGATTGGCGGGGCAAGTCATTCTGCCCTGCCAATCAGCGCCTTTCAGCGATGCTAGCGGCACGATGACGTCATCGCGGCACTACCGTTATTGAAAGGCGCTGATTGGCGGGGCAAGTCATTCTGCCCTGCCAATCAACGCCTTTCAACGATGCAGGCGGCGCGATGATGTCATCGTTTGGCTTGCATCGTTCAGCCCCAGATCTGCACAGGGGAGAGCAGGTCTGCATTGACACAGGATGGCGCGGGAACAAGATTAAGGTGAGTATGTAAAGTTGTTTTTTTCTTTAAAAAGTGTGCATCGCATTATCTACAGGAGGGGAGGGCTATATGTTGGGCACAATCTATACAGTGGGCTGTGTGTAGTGAACTGTCTACAGTGGGGGGCTATATGTAGGTAACTATATACAGGGGGGCTATGTGAGGCACTATATTCAGGGGGACTATATGTGGGGCACTATATACAGTGGGGCTATATGTGAGGCACTATATACAGGGGGCTATATGTAAGGCACTATGTACAGGGGGGGCGATATGTGGAGCACTATATACAGGGGGCTCTATGTGGGGCACTATCTACAGAGGGGCTATATGTAGGGCACTATCTACAGGGAGAGCTATATGTGGGGCACTATCTACAGGGGGATCTATCTAGGGCACTATCTACAGGGGGATCTATGTAGTGCCCTATCTGTGGGGGGCGCTGTCTACAGGGGGATCTATGAGGGCACTATCTACAGGGGGCTCTGTGGGGGCCCTATCTACAGGGAGCACTGTGTGTGTGGGACACAGTGTATGGTGCTATTATAATCAGGGACAGTGTATGGTGCTATTATGATTAGATGTGCAGTACATGGCACTATTACATTTATATATGGGGCCTAGTGTGTGATATCATGAGAAATGTATCTTTGTTTATAGGTGCAGAAATGTTTGAAAAGTGAGACGCTGAAGACATCTGAGCGGCAAACTGCAGAAATGGGCCGTGGCCGGGAGAAGTCGTCATAGAGGTCTGGACCGGATGGAGAAGAAAAGAGTAAAAGAACAACTAGAATCTGAGATCTGAGTCACTTAATATAAATGTTTATTCTGCCTCTAATCAGTAATTGTCACGTTGGGTGCATGGACCCACCCGCCTTGACGGTATAGCAGCTGGCCAACAGGATACAGGTCAAAGTCTATAGTTCAAATAGGTGTATCTGTGGTAACTTCGGACAGTAGCAAGACAGGCTCGGATGGGACTTTGACAGCAGGCAGGCACCAGGCCTGGTGTAGCAGGACAGGTGTAGTACTCAGTGCAGCATGACTCCAACTCTATACGGCAATTGGACCAGGACAACTCGGGATACAGCTTACAGGTAGCAGGAACGGGAACACTGGGAACTGGAAGACACTTAGGGAACCATTTGCAGAGACAAACATAGGTAATGACAGCAAGACTCCGGCAATGCAGCAAGGGGCAGGGCCCTTCTTATAGTCCAGGGTGCTCATGGGCTAATTTGGTTCTTTAATTCAGGTGCATGCGCTGGCCTTTCAAGAGTGGGCAAGAGCGTGCGCGTGCACCCTACGGAGATGCAGGCCAGTGCTCACTGATCCATGGCTGTGGCCGTCAGGAGGTAAGTAAACCTGGCGGCCCACGGCCATGGGCATTACAGTAATGTAGTCACTATATGGTCTGCAGCGAGATGATGGTTGGTATGATTTTGTTTTTTTGTGAAACAGCAACTCTGAGCATATCCTTACCATTGTTCGAGCCATGCTGGGAGCTGTAGTTTTATGCTGTACATACCTATATGGCAGGGGTTGCACTAGATTGAGCTGTATTTGCGTTGGTGCTGTATATATGTACTGAGCTTTGTTCTGGTGTTGTATATATGCACTGAGCTTGGTTCAGGTGCTGTATATATGTACTGAGCTTTGTTCTGGTGCTGTATATATGTACCGAGCTTGGTTCTGGTGCTGTATATATATGTACTGAGCTTGGTTCTGGAGCTGTATATATGTACTGAGCCTGGTTCTGGTGTTGTATTTATGTACTGAGCTTTGTTCTGGAGCTGTATATATGTACTGAGCTTGGTTCTGGTGTTTTATTTATGTACTGAGCTTGGTTCTGGTGTTTTATTTATGTATTGAGCTTGGTTCTGGAGTTGTATATATGTATTAGCTTTGTTCTGGTGCTGTATATATGTACTGATCTTGGTTCTGGTGTTGTATATATGTACTGGGGTTGGTTCTGGTGCTGTATATATGTACTGAGGTTGGTTCTGGGGCTGTATATATATATATATTGAGCTCTGTACTGATGTTGTATGTATGTAATGAGCTTTGTTCTGGTGCTGTATATATGTACTAAGCTTTGTTCTGGTGCTGTATATAGGTATGAGCTTTGTTCTGGTTCTGTATATATGTACTGAGCTTTGTTCTGGTGCGGTATATATGTATTAGCTTTGTTCTGGTGCTGTATATATGTACTGAGCCCGGTTCTGGTGCTGTATATATGTATTGAGCTTGGTTCTGGAGCTGTAATTATAGGGGATATATTTATAATAACAAAATTGCAGGGCAGATGGAGTTTTTTTCAATTCATTGTATATTTAATTGGTACCTGTCAGGTAGTTTTACCCCTTGACTCACCACCATGCGGTAATACATGACCTGACAATATTTCCAAACATTCCCATGTAGGTTTTTTTCAGATGCAGCAAAATCTATAAAATAAACTTTAAAAATGATGCACGCTATATGCTAATTACTTATTAAAGGGGCATTGGGCGGTGCCGCTATCTTGAAGAGTCACATAGTTCTGCCTCCAAACCCACCTTTCTTTGCTTGACTGACATCCCCCTGGCTGTTATACATCACTACCAGACTCTTCCAACTTTCTCGGATGCGCCATTGGCTTTTACTACTTGGGCACGCACTGTGCAGCGAGGTGTATTCTGCCCGGCTGCACCACGCATGCCAGTACAAGGCAACGGCGCATCCGCAGGAGTTGTAGGAACCTGCTAGTGACGTTGAACAGCCAGGGGGATGTCAATCAAAATCTGGGGGGCGTCATTTCAATTTTCGCCTCAGGCAGCAGAAAAGCTAAAATCGGCCCTGATTACAGTTTCACCCTATTCCCTTGAATGGGCAGAGCCGCAGTACCAAAAATGTGTGGACGTTACTGTGTCAGGTACTGCAGTGAAGGGGGTCTTCAGAGAGAGCACATTGTCCCATTGTTCTGCTAAACTGTGGGCGTCCTTTAGGGTGATCACACATCGATTGCCTATCCCAAGGTTAGTCCATCAATATATAAAACCCTTGAAGTTTTTTTCTTCATCTGCCCTGCTTCAGTTTTATGTACTACAGCTTAAAAACTCATTTATCAAGGTGAGGCTTATAGCAGGATTCATCCTGAGCCCCCTGATGCATGAATTTAATGGCAGAATTATACTGCAGGCTGACACTGGCAAAAAAAGATAGGGGGCAGGTGAATGGAATGTAAATTTAAGATGCCATTCAGGGTCTGTGTATAGCTGGGTGACAGCCCTTATATAGGCACTGTAATGGCACCCAGCATTTCCAGGAATTTTTTTCAAGAGGAAATATTCTCCAATTTGTATGTTCATGATCATGAGTTAGAGCAACAAAAGTTACCAAACATTGTGTATGTAATACTAGATTCTAGCATTAGTCTGGATTTTGATGGCTAGTAAAATGCAGCGTGATGTACACACATCTCAGACGTCTAACATGTTACATGGAAGCGTCTGGTTTAGATTAGCTGTATACATCACTAAACACAGCTCAGACATCTAGGCACCACCTGAAAATCATTATGGTTCTAATTAGCCGCACGGACCCATCCTAAATTTGCGCAAAAAAAGAATTTGACATGACAGGCAGGAAAAACTTGATTTCATGATTTTGCTCATTAAATAGATTTTTTAGTTTTTCAAATGGTTAACAGGACACCAGGAAAATATACCTCAATTCAATTTATTATACATACTGGATGACTTAATGTAGCCGTCCGTATAAGCTAAAGGGAATATATCATCAGAAAATGACATATTATTTAAATACGATTTTTATTATAAATATTTTTCTTTTATTTTTGGCTATTTTTTTTAAACTTTTTGTTATACACATAATAAAAAAATTATTTCCAAATTTCACACTGGACACTAGAGCAGTCACAATAGGCTATCTCACTTGTCAGCTTTGCTGTTTAGACTAAGACATAATAAGCAGAGTCATCTCATTATCTTTAGAGGGAGGGTGAATTAAAGGGGTTGTCTCAGACAACTCCTTTCAGAATGCGGCCCCTGGAGCAATTAGCTGATCTCTGTGGGTCATACTCTTTACACAGTGCTCTCACATGTAACACATGCAACACACTTCCCACCCCACTCATATATTGGATGCATACCGCACACGTCACATGCATTAGAACATACTGCACACACGACACTAACATTTTACACACATGCCACACACAAGCTCACACACTGGACACCTATCACTCACGCTACATACATATCTTTCACGCTGCACACCTATCAGTCATGCTGCTCAAATATCACTCATAAACTACACACCTATCACTCACGCTACAAACATATCACTCACGCTACACACATATCACTCACTCTACACACCTATCACTCATGTTACACACCCATCATGCACGTTACACACCTATCACTCACGTTACACACCTATCACTCACGTTACACACCTATCATTCACGCTACATACATATCACTCATGCTTCACACCTATCAGTCACATACATATAATTTATGCTGCACACCTATCACGCACAAAAGACCTGGATTCGGGGTGATGCCTTGCTGTCCTAGGAGGCCTGCAGCATGTCTCAGTTTCCACTGCATCTGCATCCTCAGACTGCAGATACAGTTGAGTACAAAGGTGGAGCAGGAAGCCATCAGCTTCCTGCTCCACCATTCACAATGTAACACCTGCCACTAGCGGCTTGCACCAAGCCTCACACAACGCAGACTGCTGGAGGACACCTGCAAAGGGATCTTCTCCATTCGTCGTGGGATAAGGGCTAGGTGAGTATTTATTTTATTACTTTTAGGATGTACCTATCACTATAGGGGACATTATACTGTGTAGCAGGAATGTTAGAGGCACTATAGGGGCATGATACTGTGTGGGGAGCACTATGGAAAAATTATACTGTGTGAGGAGGCACTATGGGGGCATTATACTGTGTAAGGAGGCACAATAGGGGCATTATACTGCGTGGGAAGCACTATGGGGGCATTATCCTGTGTGGGGGCACTATAGTGGCATTATACTGTGTGGGGGAAACTATGGGGGCATTAGACTGTTTGGGGGCCCTAAAGGGGCATATTACTCTGTGGGAGCACTACAGGGAATGATACTGTGAGGAGGCACTATGGGAGCATTATACTGTGAGGAGGCACTATGGGAGCATTATACTATGTGGGAGCACCATGGGGACATTATATTATGTGGGGGTACCATGGGGGCATGATACTGTGGGGGCACACTAAGGGGGCATCATTACTGAGGGGGCACTAATGGGGTATCATCAATGTGTGGGATCACTGTTACGAAACATTATTACCAGGTGCCATACAAAGAGGGCACTATGAAAGTTTGTGGGGCACAAAAAGGCATTATTACTGTTTGTTACCCAAAGGAGAGTGCTAGTACTGTTTGGGTGAACAAAGGAAACTGGGCTTCTATGGACAGGAATTGGAAGGGGTTGATTTGTTTGTTTTTACGATCGTTGAAAATTGGGAAATATGCTTACCTTCTTTTTTTTGTAGCTAACTTTATAGAGGCATCTCTGCTTAGCTGACTCCAGGTCCGCAGCACTGCTAAGGTCCACCCATTAATGCCGCTATGTCATGCAAATTTGAACCGATAAGCCACAACCCACCTACCGTGGCTTAAACATAAAATGTAGGAAAACTTTCGCTGGCTCCTGCGCCCCTTCTCCAATCTGGGCATGAGTGGGATGACCACAGGATGAGAGTCTGCCACAATTGTATCCAGTCTAGACAATCCTCTGTGAGCTGGACTCCAGCCTGATACATTTTACCTGCACTAATACATTGTATCAAACGATCAGGGAAGGAAAGAGATTTGTGCTTCATACATACTGACTTAAGGTGATCTTACACTGACCGACGTGTGACGAGCAACGAGACAGCTCCTTGGTCGGCGCTTGTTGGCTCCTTTCACAAGGAGCTATGTATGGGGACGAGCGCTCGTTACTCCGATCGTTCATCCCCATACATTTCTATTATGTCGGCAGCACGTCTCCCTGTTTACACTGAGAGATCTGCTGCCTACAACGATAATGTTTTCGCCATTTAAAACGATATAATCAGCCGATAAACTAGCGTTTGCTCGTTCATTGGCTAATCGTTGCCCTGCATGTGAACGCTCGTTTGCACGATAATTCGCCGTTTAAAAGGGCCCTTAGACAACATTACTATAACTATGGAACAGATTTTAGGCCCTAAATAGGTATGCAAGTGTGTAATTTTAGGTGGAGCATCTGCATCAAAGGAGGACCATGTCTTGACAACCACAAAAACATCAACTTTCCGGCAATCCTGTGCGTTATGAAAAGAAACATTGGCTTAATAAGACCAGCTTGGCATGTGCGCTGTGCCATGAGGTGACCGGGTACAATCTGTACCACTCTCAACATGACAGGAAAGATGACTCTGCTGTGACTATTCCATAGAGTGAATCAGGAGTGAGAGGATTGGCAGAAGTTATAGACTTTGGCAAAGAGCCAAGGTCAAGATCATCTATAGCTCCGTTACATGATTGTGTCAGATATGGGCAAAGGGTCAAACTGATGTCACCAATAAAGGATATTACTATGAAAGGGTTTGTGAGAAAAATGCGATCTGAGATGCACAGTTTTCGGATTACACATCGGAGATTATTTTTTTCTTTGTACATTAAGAAAAATGTTTTTGAAAAAAATACTAGATGTCATATACTAAAAATACAGGCCCTTGAGTTCCACTTTTTTGTCAACTTCTTAAAATAGTTTTTAGCCATTACAGCTCTCACAGTGGTCGTCACCCCATTTTCCCATATTCCTCAATGGCAAATGGAGATGTCATAAACTATGGAGACCCCATTCAGAAATCATTACAAAAACAATTACTGCCACTAACACATAATCAGACGATCACGTCATACACACGTAGTTCCAATTGATGATTGGCTAAAAGATCTGATCACCTTGTCGGCAGACATCAGATGTTTAGTAGCTTGCCATCACCTTTGTATAAAATTTTCAAAAGATAAGAGGCACAAAATTTGTGTTTTGGACAACTCCTTGGATCCTCCAAGGATAAACTGATCACACAGCGATCAACTGTAATCTGTGAGGGAGCCTGGCAGCAAGTGTTAAATTTCCCTGCAGCGCCACCACAGGGAAAATAAAGCATTACACGATACCGAATAAAAACAATGATTTGTTTGTGTAATTCATGGATGTGCCGGGTCCTCCAGAGCTTAAACTGTGGTTGGATCCTGCCAAAATGAGTAGGGCCCACCAACTATTATCTGATGTATAAGATTGACTTCAAGTCTTAATATTTAGACCTCTGGACTATATCCTATATGCAAATGGAAAATAAGTCTGAATAATGTTCATCTCAGAAGCCCCTTTAGTCCTTTGCTTAGCAGCGCCTGCAATTTACAAGATGTCAGTCATTTGCATATAGCCTGGGCACAGTCTGGAAGTCCGAATCTCCAGAATCCTAGACTTTGCTCATGGTACACACCATGTAATAATGTATTCCTTTATGTACTTTATCCTTCATTTCACCTTGATGACAATTTTTGGTATTCTTTTGTAAGACCCCTACACAGCAGAGGGGGACCTGTAAAAAGTCAGTCACCTGATGTAAGCACAGGCACTCCCTATGTGGTGGTTGTATGAGGGGGGTTGTAGTCATACGTCACATGTATTGTCTAGAATTTCAATTCATTTGGGGCCAGTTACTGTTTTGAAACATTGCACATGGCATACAGGGGGCCGCTATTGACTCTTTCTATACAAAGGGAAAAAAATGTGTGGTTTCCAATCATTTCTATCATTGTGTTTAGTTACACACATTTGTCTTTGTTAAGGCTGAGTATGTGCTACTATTGCAGGAATGAGCTAGGGGGCATCCCTAACACTATACATAATATTAGAATAAGCGGAAATACAATAGGCTTGACAGCTCTCTTTTCACAGCTTTGTGCTATTTTGCTGAAAGCACAAGAGTGCCCCCTAGCAGAAACCGACTGCAATGACGCAGGGTCATAAACAGAATGCATGCAGTCTTTGCTATATTCTTTAATAGCCTAAACCAGGGTCAATCAAGCTGCTAAATAGTGAGAGAAGAGTGAGGAAGGTCATGTGTTTTCTCTAAAATGCCCCACAGTATTTTCAGGACAGGAAAAAAATAATTGACGTAATATTCCTGCCAAAAACTGGAGACTGAACCTCTCAAACTCCCAACTTATACACTATATGACCAAAGGTATGTGGTCACCCCTTCATATTTTTTAGTTATGGGGTTTCACACTCATTGCAAAAAGGTGAATAATTTAATAAACAGACAGTCATGTCATCTCCATAGACAAGCACAGGTAGTTGGATTATACTGAAGAGCTCATTGACTTTAAACATGGCACTGTCATAGGATGCCACCTTTGTCATAAATCAGTTAGTAAAATTACTGATCTGCTAGATCTGCCCAGTCACCTGTAAGTGTGGTTATTATCTGCTAGATCTGCCCTGGTCACCTGTAAGTGCTATTCTTTTCCGCTAGATCTGCCCTGGTCACCTGTTAGTGCTGTTATTATCTGCTGGATCTGCCCTGGTCACATGTAAGTGCTGTTATTATCTGCTAGATCTGCCCTGGTCACATGTAAATGCTATTATTATCGGCTAGATCTGCCCCAGTCACCTGTAAGTTCTATTATTATATACTAGATCTGCCCCGGTCACCTATAAGTGCTATTATTATATGGTAGATCTGCCCCTGTTACCTGTTGCTGATATTATCTGCAAGATATGCCCCGGTCACCTGTAAGTGCTGTTATTATCAGCTAGATCTGCCCTGGTCACCTGTAAGTGCTATTATTATCTGTTAGATCTTCCCCAGTCACCTGTAAGTGCTATTATTATCTGCTAGATCTGCCCCAGTCACCAGTAAGTGCTATTATTGCGAAGTGGAAGCATCTGGGAATAACAACAGTCACAAATTGGTAGACCACGCAAACTCATAGAACGGGGCCACTGAATAGTGAAGCACATGAAGCTCACTACAGAGATCCACACTGCCTCTAGAAGTGACACCATCACAGGAATTGTACATCCGGAGCTTCATGAAATGGGTCTCATGGTCGCTGCACACAAACATAAGATCACCATTCACAATGCCAAGTGTCGGCTAGATTAGTGTAAAGCACGTCACCCCTGTACTCCGGAACAGTCCATTCTCTAGAGGGATGAATCACGAGGGGAGAATCTGGTTTTGGCGGATGCCAGGAGAATGCTGCCTACCGGAAGGCAGTGCCTGCTGTAACATTCAATGGAGGAGGGGTAATGTTGCAAAAAGACCCAGTGGGCCAGTATGCCATTACTACTATAGAATAATTATCATTAGTACTCCCTACTTTCCATTAGAAGAGTCTTCACAAGTGACTTCCATCCATGGTTACACAATTACTAATGAGTAGGAAGAGCCATGAAGTAGGTGCTTTATGACTAGCACCCGTCTCCCATTAAAGGAGCAGTTGGAATGATAAGAACTTATATGCTGCTCTGTACAGGGGCCCTTTATTGTCTGTATCCGCCACTGGTTAAATCTACAGTATTCAAAGACTTTTACACAATTGGAGCTTCCAACTTCGTGGTAACAGTTTGGGGTTCGGTCTTTCCTGCTTCAGCATGACTGCGCACACAGCGAGCTCCAAAAAAGACATAGTTGGGTGAGTTTGGTGTGGAGGATATCGAGTGGCTGCGAGTCCTGATCTCAACCCCATCTGACACCTTTAGAATCAATTGGAAGAGCCATAGCGAGACAGACCTTCTACCCCATCAACCAGACCTCACAAATAGTCTTTTGGCTGAATGAGCAAAAAATCCCACAGAATTCCCAGAAGAGTGGAGACTGTTCACACGATGCTCCAAAAAATGACATGTAAACCTGTCAAAAACGCTAACGTTTTTGTAAAGCTCTTTTTAAAATACAGGTGTTCTTGACGCATTTTCGTATAGTTTTTTTATGTGTTTTGTGCGCTCTTTTTTTTTACGCATTATTAGTTCTTCCATTGACATGGGAATTAGGGCTTATGGGATGTCCAAGAAGCTGATAAATTGTGAGGGTCAGGTTTCCACATACAGTTGGGTTATTCCCATATCAGACATTTATGACACATTCATGGGATATGCCATAAATAACTTAGGCTTCGTTCACATCTGCGTCAGGGCTCCGTTCATGGGTTCCGTCTGAGATTTCCATTAGGGGAACCCATGAACGGAATCCAAACAGAAACCATAGGTTTCCGTTTGCATCACCAATTGATTTCAATGGTGACGGATCCGGTGCAAATGGTTTCCATTTATCCCCGTTGTGTAAGGGTTCCGTCGTTTTGACAAAATGAATAGCGCAGTCGACTACGGTATTGATTCTGCAAAACGACCGAACCCTTTAAACAATGGTGACAAACGGAAACCATTTGCACCGGATCCATCACCATTGAAATCAATTGGTGATGCAAACGGAAACCTATGGTTTCTGTTTGGATTCCGTTCATGGGTTCCCCTAATGGAAATCTCAGACAGAACCCATGAACGGAGCCCTGACGCAGATGTGAACGAAGCCTTATAGATGCAGGTCCCAGCTCTGAGTTCTCTCCATTCACTTCTATGAGAGTGAAACAGTTGAGCATGCTAGATCTGCAGATTACATAACATCCATGGAACAGAACAGAGATGAGCCCCACAACATTCACATTGTCCTAGAACCTGTGAATGTCGGAGGCCACTGCTTCGGTGGATATGCCATAAATGTCTTATAACCCTTTGAAAACCCCAATATAGCCACCAGACGATAGATAGATAGATAGATAGATAGATAGATAGATAGATAGATAGATAGATAGATAGATAGATAGATAGATAGATAGATAGATAGATAGATAGATAGATAGATAGATTAGATAGATAGATAGATAGATAGATAGATAGATAGATAGATAGATAGATAGATAGATAGATAGATAGATAGATAGATAGATAGATAGATAGATAGATAGATAGATAGATAGATAGATAGATAGATAGATAGGATAGACAGACCATGTGTCATTATTATTGGACCCTGCTGCTGATAGGTTATTGTTCTAGAACCTGTGAATGTCGGAGGCCACTGCTTCGGTGGATATGCCATAAATGTCTTATAACCCTTTGAAAACCCCAATATAGCCACCAGACGATAGATAGATAGATAGATAGATAGATAGATAGATAGATAGATAGATAGATAGATAGATAGATAGATAGATAGATAGATAGATAGATAGATAGATAGATAGATAGATAGATTAGATAGAGAGAGAGAGAGAGAGAGAGAGAGAGATAGATTAGATAGATAGATAGATAGATAGATAGATAGATAGATAGATAGATAGATAGATAGATAGATAGATAGATAGATAGATAGATAGATAGATAGATAGATAGATAGATAGATTAGATAGAGAGATAGATTAGATAGAGAGAGAGATTAGATAGATAGATAGATAGATAGATAGATAGATAGATAGATAGATAGATAGATAGATAGATAGATAGATAGATAGATAGATAGATAGATAGATAGATAGATAGATAGATAGATAGATAGATAGATAGATAGGATAGACAGACCATGTGTCATTATTATTGGACCCTGCTGCTGATAGGTTATTGTTCTAGAACCTGTGAATGTCGGTGGCCACTGCTCAGGCTATGAAAAAATAAAAAAAAATACTAATAGGTATTCTATTTATTATTTATATAGCACTAACATTGTCTATAACTTGGGTTCTAACTCTTGGGATCCCACACATTTGCTCATGCGGACTAATGAATTTGTATGAAATTTGTCTGTATCCATGGTTACATATTGCTAACACTGGCAACGCTCCATGAAGCTTCGCCTGTTATTGACTCACATCTGTGTCCACCCAAAGTAACCCTCTTGCCTGTAGTACATTTGCTTTGCATGTTTACCTTGGCAATGTGCGTGCAGTACATTCTGCATATATAATGGGTAACCTGAACCGTCTTTATCCTAACAACAGTTCCCCCATTCTACCAGCTAATGGTGTGTGCTATGAGGTTAGTAGCCACAATGTAAGCCACCTTATCACAATAAATAAGGACTATACTGCCACCTAGTGTTGGTATTAGAAAACTGTTTATATAGCAATTTTTGGGATCATAAACTTGAAATAGCCCCCAAAAGAAAGGAAACATATCACAATTGACAGTGGTAGTGCAGCAAAGAGCAACCCTACTACAGCATTTTTCCTTATTAATGTCAATGGATGAATAACGTAATATAAATGCCATACAAATGCAACAGATGGAGCATGTTACACCTTTCTATCATTTCATTTTTGCAATTTCATAAATTTTATACCATTTTGGATGGCTGTTGGCATGTTCACCATAGGCAATATAGGCACTGCTACTAGAGTCAATTTTCCGCCAGGGATGGACTGACAATTTAAGCATTTGGGCTGTGTCCCAGGGTTTATGGCCAAAAGGAGTCTATAATTCCCTTAGCCAAATGCAATGATTACAGGTTGAAGGGATTGTCCGAGATTTAAAGAGGCTCTGTCACCAGATTTTGCAACCCCTATCTGCTATTGCAGCAGATAGGCGCTGCAATGTAGATTACAGTAACGTTTTTATTTTTAAAAAACGAGCATTTTTGGCCAAGTTATGACCATTTTTGTAGTTATGCAAATGAGGTTTCCAAAAGTCCAAGTGGGTGTGTTTAAAAGTAAAAGTCCAAGTGGGCGTGTATTATGTGCGTACATCGGGGCGTTTTTAATACTTTCACTAGCTGGGCGCTCTGAAGAGAAGTAACATCCTCTTCTCTTCAGAACGCCCAGCTTGTGACAGTGCAGATCTGTGACGTCACTCACAGGTCCTGCATCGTGACGGCCACATCGGCACCAGAGGCTACAGTTGATTCTGCAGCAGCATCAGCGTTTGCAGGTAAGTCGATCTTACCTGCAAACGCTGATGCTGCTGCAGAATCAACTGTAGCCTCTGGTGCCGATGTGGCCGTCACGATGCAGGACCTGTGAGTGACGTCACAGATCTGCACTGTCACAAGCTGGGCGTTCTGAAGAGAAGAGGATGTTACTTCTCTTCACAGCACCCAGCTAGTGAAAGTATTAAAAACGCCCCGATGTACGCACCTAATACACGCCCACTTGGACTTTTACTTTTAAACACACCCACTTGGACTTTTGCAAGCCTCATTTGCATAATTACAAAAATGGTCATAACTTGGCCAAAAATGCTCGTTTTTTAAAAATAAAAACGTTACTGTAATCTACATTGCAGCGCCTATCTGCTGCAATAGCAGATAGGGGTTGCAAAATCTGGTGACAGAGCCTCTTTAAACATTTTCTCAAAAATAGAAAAATTAAAAAATTCTCATATACTGTACATAGTATTACAGTTATCCGCCTGTCCCCTGCAGCCTGTTTCTGGTGCAACGACTGAGTCTATAGTGACGTGATATTACGTGACTGCGTTGCCCAATCGTTGTGCTGGACATTACAATACTATTGATGAAATATCACTCCGGTCTACAGTGATTGGACGCTACATCACCATGGACACAGTGTGGCTGGTAAGGGGATTGTAACTATAGGTGGTTAGGGGCCAAACTCCTCCACAGCTAACATCTGTTATATCGTCCTAATTTTCAGGGTGTCTAAGGCCCAGAGAACAGATACCTCCACCCCAATCCTCAATGGCTACGGCTGGGACTACACAATGACTTCTGAGGTATAAGGCCTGGTTCACATTGCGTTATTTTCCTTCCCTCAGAGATAAACATCAAGAGGAGTCCCGACATATACGTCCAAAGGAAGGTAGCGATGTATCCCACTGTATAGGAATCGCATACAGTGGGATACGTCGTCCGAACTCACTGAAGAGAAAGCTACTTGAAGCCCTGTGCCAGGGGAAGCCTCTGACATCACTGTCCATATATGGAGTGTGACGTCAGGGGCACTACCAGTCCTGGAGTCCCCGGTCAGAGCGCTTCTGATGCTCTGGTTGGGGACTCCGTAGTTGAAAGCACCCTGACATCACTGTCCATATATGGACAGTGACGTCAGGGGCTTCCCCAGAGCCACAATCCCGGAGCCGAGCGCTACCTGATGCTCTGCCCGGAGAAGCTGCTAGAAGTATACATTTAACATATAACTCCCGATGTCAGACATGGTCTCCCATGTTTTAAAAAAACGTATACTTTTTTGTGGGATCCCTCAGGATGGAATAGCGTAGTCTACTACGTTATTCCATCCGCCATAAAAAATGTATACTGACGTATACAAACCCGATGCAATGGGGTAATGGCGCCATATGGACACGCCCCCCGGACTCCAGGGCTGAAGTGCGACTTCTGCCCCCTCCAGGTACACCTCTCTGTATACAATTTTATTCACACACATTCTGTTCATCCAAGCGGATATTTTGCCTCACAGACCGGTCGCATGAAGGTCACACGGACACGCTACTTGTTCGACCCTCACATCTAGGATATTTTTTAGGGTTTTTTTCTGCTGCAGTAGAAAAAAAAACATCATCCAAATGTTTTTGAAAAACTCATTCACACCTCGCGTTTAAAAAAAACTGCACGATTTTGAATGCCTTATTAGTAGTAATTTAACCGCATTTTTCCCATTTACTTCAAAGGGAAGAACTACGACATTAGAAAACTGCATATCATTTCCCTGAACTGTTTTTTTTTTTTGTTTTTTTTAAAAAACGCAAACACAATTGCACGTGCCGCAGTTTTCTCCATTGACCGCATAAAAACGTCTTCCGTAAATTCTTCTTAAGGGTATGTGCACACGGCAGCGTCCGTAACGGCCGAAATTACGGGGCTGTTTTCAGGAGAAAACAGCCCCGTCATTTCAGCCGTAACGGCATGTGCAGGAACTTGAACGCCGCGTCCATTACGGACGTAACTGGAGCTGGTTTTCCATGGAGTCAATGAATAACGGCTCCATTTACATCTGAAGAAGTGACATGACACTTCTTTGGCGCGGGCGTCTATTTACACGCCGTCTTTTGACAGCGACGCGTAAATATACGCCTCGTGTGAACAGACAAACGTCTGCCCATTGCTTTCAATGGGCAGATGTTTGCCAACGCTATCGAGGCGCATTTTAAGACGTAATTCGAGGCGTAAAACGCCCGAATTACGTCCGTAAATAAGCCGTGTGAACATACCCTCAACCTTATAGCTGGAAATGTCCATATACATATCACATTCATTATTTTATTTTCTATAGGTTATGTACTACTACTCTATCATCCTTCTGTTATGTATAATAGTATCTGGAGTCCGCAGCCATGTTTATTACTGGCAAGTGTTATTACAATCAGCGTGAACGTGTCGCATAGCAGAGTGAAAGGTCTTCTTTTCCGAACGTCTATTGGTTTGTAGAAGTGTCAGTCAAAACTGACATCCAATCACATGTTAATTCAGCAATAGCTTCCGTGTTTTCTGCCAATGGCACCGGAGGTTATATTCCACAGTGGGGCGGGGTTCTTCTAACCAATCAGAGGAGACGTGTGGCGGACGGTGACAGGCAACACAGCGGACACGGCCGGTGGGCGCGCTGTTACCCAGAGTGGCACTGTGAGGACAGGTACGTGAGCTCAGGGGCCACACTCGGTGCCAGGCTACATTATGGACTGTTCCTTCTAGTGAGACTCACTATGGAGACTGAGAGCACACAGTCCTTATATGATGCAATATTTGGTGTTGTTTATATAATTATCACATGTAACATAATCGTGGTTGCGGCCACTTTAATAATTAAAGGTATATTCCACCCCCATTTTTTTTTCTTTTATTTTTACATAAATAACTGAAACCATTGTGGTGTACATGAAGCCTAAAACGGCTGATAACTAAAAGTTAGATATCCTGTATGTATCATTAAGACTTGACGTCACGTGACGCACTATTTGCGTAATTTGAATTTGCACAAACTCCTGTAATAAATGTCCCTACTGTCCGAATTTTGTCTTTGTCCGCCACTACCTGTATCCCCACATTCCAGGACCAGAACGCAAGGACGCTTCGTACGTAGTGTTGGCCGGTGTACATAGTCACATGACCCAGTTGTCCAATGGCTCCTGTCTGTCACTAGGGGAGAGTTATCAAAACTGTTGCAAAGAAAGGAGCACTTGCCCATCGCAACCAATCAGATTTCACCTTGCTAGGGCGCCACGGCAACATTTGAGGACATGGCCGTAAAATCGAAGAATTATCAAGACTCACTTAATGTTTCCCTATAAGTCTACATGCACGTGTTGCGTATATTTTCTAGGGAAAATAAGCACCAAAACCGCAGGAAATTCGCAGGTAAAAACCGCACCTAATCGTGCGTCTTTCGTGCATATTTTTTGGCGCGGGTTCTATGTTTTGATGCGTGTTTTTATGCGTTTTCATACTGTGGGATTTGGTGCGTTTTTCCTCCGCACTAGGCTGAAACTATTTGCAAGCGGAAACGCCAAATACATTGACATGCTGCGAATTTTAAAATCCGCACCTCAGGTCAATTTGCGTGCGGAAAAATACTGCAGCGTGTACGTGAGATGCTGGTACTATATTACGCTGCAGTTTTGCTGCACGCAAATACTCGCGGCAAAACCGCACGTAATACGCATCGTGACCCTTAGGGAAAATATTTGCAGCTGATTTGTGAGGGTTGTGAGGGTATGTTCACACGACCAAGTTTCAAACGTAATTTGGGCGTCTTACGCCCCGAATTACGTCTCAAAAACTGCTCCATTACGCCGACAAACATCTGCCCATTGCTTTCAATGGGTCTTACGATGTTCTGTGCCGATGACCTGTCATTTTACGCGCCGCTGTCAAAAGACGACGCGTAAAAAAGACGGCTCGTCACTGGTTCGTGTTTGCAACGCTTTAGACCACACGCTGAAAACTGTCGGACGCATGGAAAGTACGCAAAGAATGGTGACGCTTTATCAACGTGGCAGGTCGGCTTCAGACGTTTTCTACTACGAAGCCATTTTTCTTTTTCTTGGTGCCGCCTGTTACATTTGGATGCCAAGTGTCGGCATGGCACAGTACACACACAGTTTTTTGCTGGTGAAAAAGTCTACCTCAATATTTTTCTGACGTTTTTTAGTGCGGTCTTCGACGTGGTTTCCGCGTCAACGGTTGCAGCGTAAAAAAACCTCAGTGTGAACTCCCCCTTATAGGACCAGAAAATAGATCCTTCCTTAAATACTGTATTCGGGTTCATGTGCTTTTTTTAGGTGTGGATTTTACGTTTTGGTGCGTTTTTTTTAATAAACTTGTCAGAGACAATGCTAAGACGGAAACGTGAGATAAATTGACATGCTGCAGATTTTAAAGTCCGCACCGCATGTGAATTTTCAGAAATTCTTCAAAGTGTAGATTTTATTACTTTGGCTCTCATTCACCCTGCAGTATTGTATGATGTGTGGATTTGCCTCCGGCTAATTCGCACGTAATACGCACTGTGTGCATGTGGCCTTATGGTGCCCCATACAAAGATGACAGTCCGCCAAACCCGCTGATTTCTACGGGACCTGCCAACAATCTCTTCAGTGTATGGGCGGTGTCCTGACTCTTCCCCTGTCGGCAGGAAAAGAAGGATCAGGCGTGCGCGTGCCAGTCAGGAATAGCTGGTGGCCGAACGACCCTAAAATGTATGGCCAGCTTTACTGTATCCCGATGTCTTTCGTCAGAGCAAACAAGGGTTGAACAGATTGAATTTTTTCATTGGTGAGATCTAATTCCTTACAGGCCCAAAACCTGAGGCTGTAAGGCTGGGTTCACACGTGGCGGAATTTCACTTAAATTCCGCTGCGGACACTCCGCAGCGTTAATCCGCAGCGGAGCCGTTTCTGCATTGACTTCCACTTCTATTTAGAAGTGTTCGTTTAGACGATGCGTAACATTCCGCTGCGGAGCATAGACTGCGGAGCGGAATTTGGTGTCCGCAGCATGCTCTGTCTGTTGCGGAGCAGTGGCGGACTCATGGCGGAATTTCTCCATTGACTTCAATGGAGATTCTAAGTTCCGCAATGAAGTCCGCAGCTGTCATGCACATGTTATGTGTGCTGCGGATGCGTCTTGCTTTTTTGACATGACATTTCTTCATTCTGGCTGGACCTATGTATTTCTAGGTCTACAGCCAGACTGAGGAAGTCAATGGGGCTCCCGTAATGACGGGAGCGTTGCTAGGAGACGTCTGTAAATAGTCACTGTCCAGGGTGCTGAAAGAGTTAAGCGATCGGCAGTAACTGTTTCTGCAACCGGGACAGTGACTACCGATCCCAATATAGAGCAACCTGTCAAAAACATATAAGTTCATACTTACCGAGAACTCCCTGCTTCTGTCTCCAGTCCGGCCTCCCAGGATGACGTTTCAGTCTAAGTGACGGCTGCAGCCAATCACAGGCCAAGCACAGGCTGCAGCGGTCACATGGACTGGCGCGTCATCCAGGGAGGTCGGGGTGGATGCCGAAAGAGGGACGCGTCACCAAGACAACGGCCGGTAAGTATGAAATTCGTTTACTTTCACTAGGGAAAGTGCTGTCCCTTCTCTCTATCCTGCACTGATAGAGAGAAGGGAAGCACTTTTCCCGCAGTCCGCAGCAGCTAGTCCGCATCAATTTACTGCACATTTTGTGCAGATCCGCAGCAGAATCTGCAACGCAGATTCTGTGCGGCATTGATGCGGACAGTTGCGGAGGAAATCCGCCACGTGTGGTCATGCCCTAATAACGGGAGATTCTAATCACATGTCCTCTTCAGAGTCTAAGGGTATGTTCACACGCAGTAGCAAAATACGTCTGAAAATATGGAGCGGTTTTCAGACATTTTTGTAGCAGCTCGCGTTTTTCGCTGCGTATTTTAGGGCCGTTATTGGAGCTGTTTTTCAATGGAGTCAATGAAAAACGGCTCCAAAAAAGTCCCAAGAAGTGACATGCATTTTATCACGGGCGTCTTTTTCCGCGCGTAAAATTACACCTCGTGGGAAGAGGACACCGTAAAACCCAATGGGCAGATGTTTGAAAAATACGCACCACAGCTGAATTTCTGCTCTGAATATTTCCGCAGCGTGTGGATGAGATTTGTTAAATCTCACGCGCTTTGCTGCTACTAAGTACAGATCTCACCACCTGCATTTAGATCCAGACTCGATAGGCCCATTATAAAGAGTCCCAGGTCCTGGTGTCCAAAACTTATGGCACTCCAGGACTTGCAGTATTTATTATATTTGCATTACTGTGTTACCTTATTTCAGTAACGAGGTTGTAACCTGATGATGTGATGTGAGGGTTGTACATATCGTGTGAGATCTTCCATATTCTCCTATTTACTTTTTTTTTTTCCTCTTTTAGGTAAAAGAAATTATTAAGGAAACACACAATAGAATGGCTGCTGTGAGTAACTATTCTTGTAATCTGTCGTCGTTATTTGCACCGATGACTACAACTCCCAGCTCGAGGTCTGTAGCTGTCCTGGTGGTAGTTAGGCTGGATTCACACGAGCATGTTCGGTCCGTAAAGGACGGAACGTATTTCGGTCGCAAGTCCCAGACCGAACTCCGTGCAGGGAGCCAGGCTCCTAGCATCATAGTTATGTACGACGCTAGGAGTCCCTGCCTCTCCGTGGAACTACTGTCCCGTACTGAAAACATGATTACAGTACGGGACAGTTGTCCTGCATATTCCAAAACCTGTTAGAAATAGGAAGATGACAAAAGTTAATGTTAAAATTCTCTTTTCGTTCTACTCCACCACCGGTCCCCGTCAGGCCTGCGTGTTTACTATGGCTCAGGGGCAATGTGACCCTATTGACGCATCGTTTTGCGGCAGCAATCAGACAACGCGGCAATGTGACTTGACAAACACTGGGGACCGAAAGTGGCGTGTAAATTAGAAAGTTGTTTTTTTTTTCTATGTTTTACAACTTTCTGCTCTTTGGGGGGCAATGTCCAGATCTCAGACAGCCGCTTCAGACGAATAAAGTTTATCGTAGTAAGTGATGATAGTAGGATGATTAGTCCTGCAAATGTCTCGTGTACTTTTTGTATCCATTCCCCACACCTAAAAAGATCTCTGCTTGCTGTTCGTTAACTTAAACAGTCTTATTAACATTAGGTGTCCGAATTCCTGCCCTGAATACTTGCTGCTCAAGTTGTTACAGTGTATGAGCCCTGTGCATCCAAGTCAACAGGACATGATCAGTATAGATTGTCAGACACTAAGGCCCCATGCGCTCGACAGTAGATTTCATCTGTAAATACGGTCCGTAATTACAGATCCATTCATTTCTATGGCCGACGGACACCTGCCCGTATATATACTGGAAGGTGTCCGTGCCGTAGAAACCTTCCGTAAAAAATAGGACGTCTTATTTTATTATTCTATGGACCGTGCTCTCATACGGTCCTCAAATGCAGATGACAGTACGCAGCCGGCCATGCCCGTAATCACGGACCGCGATGACCGGCACTGTCGTGTGCATAGAGCCTGAATGTTTCCATCACGTGTAGAGATCTTGAAAATGGTGCAGAATTAAAACACAAAGGGGGAGATTTATTAAGACTGGCGTTTTATTCTGGAGTAAGATGTGACCAGGTTAGTAAGATGTGACCAGGTTAGTAAGATGTGACCAGGTTAGTAAGATGTGACCAGGTTAGTAAGATGTGACCAGGTTAGTAAGATGTGACCAGGTTAGTAAGATGTGACCAGGTTAGTGAGATGTGACCAGGTTAGTAAGATGTGACCAGGTTAGTAAGATGTGACCAGGTTAGTAAGATGTGACCAGGTTAGTAAGATGTGACCAGGTTAGTAAGATGTGACCAGGTTAGTAAGATGTGACCAAGTTATTAAGAGGAGCACATTTCTAAATAATTTTGTTGCATTTTCAGCCTTCTGAGCGGCACTAAATAAAATTAGAAGATGCCACAGATTTTTCTAAAAATTTCCGCTAGTTTCTGGCCCAAATGTCACAATTTATGCAAATTTTGGGCCGTTTGAAATGTTTTTATGCCCGAAAACTGATGTTTTGTTTACTTAAAATAGAATCGGAATAACCTTAGCACTTGGTACTAGCATTAGCGCAACACACAGAATTTTAACAGTTGTGTCAACATAGTTTTCTGTGAGCAAGATCGGAGAGCGGCTTCTGCTGTGGGGGACATCTGAATGGCCCCCACGTAATACTACATAACACACGCAGCGGCCATTGTAAGGGAAATGATCTCCTTCTCCCGGGGAGCCGCGGAGGCTGCATTATGATGGGGTTGTCTGTCATGAGGCAGACCCTTGAACGCTTACAGGGGGTTAAAACAGACATATAAAACACACATAAGTGTGGTCTTTGAGGTCTGGGTTAACCTCCAATCTTGAACAAAGGGGACATATTTCTTCTGTTTAGTGGAAAAATATCTGACTTGTTCTCCCTCCATTGAAATGATCTGCAGTAATGAAAAAATGGTCTTTTAAACCGTAAATAATAGTCCTCTGATTTGTGTTTTCCAGGCCCTATGTAGCAGAGCCAGACTGGTCACCTACCTCCCGGGGTTCTGCTCTCTCGTCAGACGGGTGAGGGGGACCCGAGCTTTTTCTGCTGCTGGATCTTCAGGCTCTGATGAACCTTACATTGCCACTACGCCCCCTGACATATGTAAGGCGTCGTAATGCATGCTTACACATAATGGTAGCGTCATATAAGGGATATGTCCGTATAGGTGTCACTTAGATGAGATCCTATAGTGCGCTGCATTGTAGATGGGGTTTACAACAATGCCGGAAGGAAACCAGTGGAATGATTGCAGCTTGAGATTTGTTTAGTGAATAAGACATGATAAAAGATCAAGACTTGAAAGGTTTGCGATTCAGCGCTTATATAGTCCACAGCAAATTGGCCATGTGTGAATATAGCCTTACATGGACACTGTATAGAAACACTATTAAAGGGGTTGGCCGCTTTGTTTTTTCCACAAATGTTTGGGAAACAGCATAGCATGAATACATAGTTATTAGAAGATCGGCGCTGATGTTTTCCTCTAATACACCGCCACCTTGTTAGTACAGCCCTCTCCACAGATTGCACGTCACTCCTATTCTGAACATAACCGCTGATGGTGGGGTGTGTGACCAGCCAAGTTCAGAATGGGAGCGCCAAACAAGTCCAAGCAGATGGCTGTACTGACAAATAGGGGGCACTTCACAGAGGAAGACATTGGCGTTGGTCTTCTAATAACTGTATTAATAAGTGGCCAACCCTTTCACCTGGCGGTTTGTTGTGCCATGCGGGCGTTGCTCTGGTCATATTTCAGCTCATGTCAGCACTGCTGCAAGTGATTAAAGGGGTATTCACCACTTAAACATTTATGTCTGATAGATTGAGGTCCCTTCTCTGAGGCATTTATCTCCAAAACGGAGGTCACCCGACCCGCCTGGTGAGGCCGCTGCCACATTCAATCAGAAAAAGGAATGCATGTGTGCAGCTCTCCATTCATTCCTATGGGCGTTAACTAATTTGCGCGGCCACCTCTCCATTAATTTCTCTAGTTTGGAAATAACCCTTTAAAGCGAACACTACAATAATAAGTTAAAGAGTAACTGTACTTCCAAAGATCTTTTAATATGTCCTAGATACATATCAGAAGTTTTGATGTGTGGGGTTCTGGGTGCTGAGACCCCCACCATAGCTGAAGTGAAGGCGCAGAAGCACTCGGTCAGTACACTCCACCTTCGACTGTGATCGGCGTTCTCTGTCAGACTGAAGATGGCTTACATAGGACATCTATAAGACTGTCTTTAGGGTGATGAGGAGAGACGATCACAGCCAAAGGTACAATGTGCTCGGCTGAGCGCTTCTTCACCTTCGTTACCACCATCAGCGGGGGTCTCCGCACCCAAACCCGCACCGATCAAAACCTCTGGTATGTCTCTAGGATATATCAAAAGTTTTCTGAATGTGCAGTCACTCTTTAAGCTGGTTGATTGACCGGTATCCCCTGTTCTCAGCTGCTGCAGTTACTGTTTTTTGAGACCCTGAGGTTTTCTCTTGTCTCCCCAGTACCGCGAACAGTTTGGCCTGATGAAGTAATGGGCCCTTTTGGTCCCCAGGATCACCGCTTTCAGCTACCCGGAAATGTTGGCTTTGATGCTCACGTGAATGGAATGAACAATCAGAGGAAGGTTCAAGTTCAAAGAAACTTACCGGATCTCCTGTCTGAACCCGCTGCGAGCGAGAGACACGAGTTTGTAATGGCGCAGTTCGTCAATGAATTTCAGGTAAATCACATCCTTCAGCATTGCCCTATTACACCAACTAATAATCAGTACCAAAGTACAGGGGCTTGTTTGTAATAAAATGTCTTGTAAAGCTCCTCTGATGTTTTCTATATTTAGGTCATTGCATAATATTTAAAAAATATACAGTTTCCAATATAATGATCTTTAGAAAATGGTTTTCTTGGATCATTCTCGCTTCGTAAACCTAAAGGGATTTTCCCACCATACTGTGATGACACTTAAATATATGCCATTACTATCCAATAGATGGGGGTCTGACTGATGGTACCCTATCAATACCTAGAATAAAGGGGCATAAAGCTCAGTGGCCCCTTCTGTATATTTTTCCCCGCACTGTGCCCCTCCCAACCTGACGCTGAGCAGTAACTGCAACTGCGATCTCTGCACAGATTCTGCTTGGGAGAAACGCTCTGCTGAGAGAAGCTTTACCTAGTAGTGTGACACCTCTGTTCTAGGGATCACAAAGGGTCCCTGCGCTCAGACCCCCACCAATCAGATGGTGATATAAAATCCTAACAATACGCCATCACAGTATAATAGGAAAACCCCTTTATTGCTAAATTATTATGTTTTTGGCTTTCCATGGTTTATTGCCCCAGTTATAGACTTGTCTGTCTCTTTTTATGCTTTCTTCCTCAGAAATTTTTTACATTATTTGTCATAAAAACGTAAGTAATTTATTTATTTTTTTCAGGGAAATGAAGCTGCTCTTCAGCTGCAGCAGGAGGTAAACAGCATAGGGACGTACTTTGAAAATGCAAAAGTAGAGTGTGCCATGCAGTCCTGTCCAGATCTACTGAAAAAAGGTACTAGAAATACCAGCTCTACGATGGTCTCGTTATTCATAGTGCTGAGTAGTATTCCTGTAAGGGATGTCGGATAGCAAGTGGATGGTTTTAGCTTTAACTTTGTCTAAAAAGTTAAAGGGGTAGTCTCTTTTTCCAGAAACCGCACTACTGTTGTCAATGGGCTGTGTCTGTAAATGGAGCTGTCCTGCAAAACTAGACAAACCCATGCAAAAGAGGGGCGCTGTTTCTTGGGGTGGGGGAAGCAAACACTTTTTATTTCTAATGCTGTACAGCTCCATTAACGTTGATTGATACGACTAATAGTAGCATTTTCTCCTCTGTGGTGACAAACTGTTACCCAATTTCCCTGTTCCCAACCAGAGCGGTTACCTCAATTGTGAGCACTCCGCTGCTTCTAACCCTCGCTCCCATGTATCTCTATGGAGAGTGGCTGCGCAGTCACACTAAACGTATGGACTGGGGCCCCTCGGTATTGGTCGGGGCCTAGAGAGCACACCCTCCACTATTATAAATTTATGACCTGTCTAAATGACAAGTGTTAAAAGTAAAGCGTTATTGTTGCGTTCCCAACCTCCCGGCTCTTACAGAAACATGGCTACACCTGTCTGACGCTGCTTCCCCTGCTGCCCTATCTTATGGTGGTCTCCACTTCTCTCATACCCCCAGACCTGAGAACAGGCCGGGAGAAGGAGTAGGTATACTTCTTTCCCCACACTGTACTTTCCAGGTCATTCCCCCCCGTGTCCTCACTCACATTTCCCCCCTTTCACACCCTCAGACTCTTCCACATTTTCTCCTTGCTAGTGGCGGTTGCCTACCGTCCCCCTGGTTCACCCCACCGGTTCCTGGATCGTTTTGCTGCCTGACTTCCACATTTCCTATCTTCTGAAACACCCACTTTCATTATGGTTGATTTTAAAGTCCCTTTTACACCGGCCGATAATCGGCCGGTGCAGCGAGCGCCGATCAATGAGACAGCGTTGATCGGCGCTCGTTTGCTCCTGTCACACGGAGCTATGGATGGGGATGAGCGTTCGTTATTCCGATTTCTCGTCCGCATACATTATTATCATGTCGGCAGCGCCTCTCCCTGTTTACACACCAAGATGCGCTGCCGACAAGGATAATATTTCACTTTTCTAAAACGATACGACCAGCAGATGATCGAGCGTTTTTTCGTTCATCTACTGATCGTTCCCCTGTTTACACAGAGCAATTATCGGCAACGCTCGTCTGCCCGATAATTCTCCAGTGTAAAACCCCCTTAACATCCCCATTGGTAATCCAATCTCTTTATCTGCATTTTGGTTTCTGTCTAACTTTCCCCCTAGGCCTGTCACAACTTACTAATTCTCAGACATATGAAAACGTAATTTCACTTGGTTTGGTATTCTTCTGACTTTGCCAAATCTCCTCTCCCGCTCTCTGACCACAACCTTCTCTCCTTTACTATAAAAAATGTTCTGCCTCCTCAGGATACAGACATCACACATACTACATGCCATTAACAATCAGCAACTTCTAGACACTACTCATCATTCCCTACCTCTTCTCTCTCCGGACCCGTCCTGCGCTGCTAACTACCAACCGGTCTCCAATCTCCCCTTCATCTCTAAATGTCCCATTACATCGGCCGATTTTGGCCGGTGCAATAAGCGCCGATCAACGAGACGACTTGTTGATCGGCGCTCGTTTGCTCCTGTCACACGGAGCCATGTACGGAGATGAGCACTCGTTACTCCGCTTGCTCGTCCCCATACATTATTATCATGTTTACACAGGGAGATGTGCTGCCGACAATGATAATATTTCTGTTTTTTGAAACGATACGATCAGCAGATGAATGAGTGTTTGCAGATATAGGCTTGTCTATAAAGATCTATCATCTTCCCTAATCTGGCTACTTTCCCTGGCTCCCTATTACATTTAGTCATCAGAAGTTGACCCCCTCATTCAGCAGTGTCCCCCACACGCCATACACACTGATGCACTTCATGTCCGTCATACACAGATTCAGCCTGGTGACGGCTCATGCAGCTTTATGTTACTACTTCATGTGTATAAAAGATGGCCGGACCATTGTACTGAACAAGCACTTTTTACATTTTGTGTCTCCCTCATTTCCTCTTAGATTGTAAGCTCTTGTGATCAGGGTCCTCTCTCCTCTTGTTAATTGTATATTAGTTTTGTCACTATGTAATGTCTGGTATTGTCTGTACACGTTCCCTCTGAATTGTAAAGTGTTGCGGAATATGTTGGCGCCACATAAAGATCATTATTGCACGACCCCTTTAACGCCCATTCACTCAGCACTTTTTTGGGTGGAAGGGCAATATTTTTGTATTGTAACATGTAGGAGGACTTGTTGCTCTTTTTCTTTATTACTACAGTCGAGCATTTGAGGAAAGTCATGCGTAGTACATACCATATGAGTAAAGCTAATAACACCCATATTATGGCCGTGACTATTTTAAAGCTTGTCTATTGATCATATTACAAAATTGCTATTTTTGTAGATCGAGTTTACAGTAAATTCAGTAGAAAAAAATCACTCTAGTTCTGCCAAAATTCCTGATAACCTAAAATAAAAGTTTATTTACGTTGACGATCAGGATATCATGTCGTGTGGCTATAGTGTGGCTGCTGGCCGGCTTATCAGAATTATATTACACGTGCTGTGAATTGTGGCTTGCGGCTGATCACATTCTCTGTAGAGGTCAGAACGAGTGCATGGGGACTTTATTGTAACTTCGTCCGCCTTCACTTTCATACAGAGGCATATGGAGGTTTTCTTCCATACAAATCCGACAAACAAAATTGTAGCGTGCGTTATTATCCCCTAGAAGCATTGCTGTGTCCTTACATACGGCCAGAGGGACACCGATGGTATACGGCCCCTGTGCAAAAAAACAGTATATGGGCCCCTCGCTCTCCAATAATTCACTATAGAGCACCCCTTTATGTCTCTGAAACAATCCACCAGTCATGGGGACTATGAAGTTGGTTTTTTTAGCTTGGCCCCTGACATGCAATCTAATAGACAGTAGGAAGCTGCAAATCTGGGCAAGGGCCCCAACTACCATGATGTGTTGTGGTAGAGGAGTATTTGGGCCCCCCTAGATATTATTGCCCGGGTGTGACTGCTATCTCTGCACCCCTATACCTAGGCCCTTAGGCAGGAGGATAATTAAGTCTGTATTAAGACGAGCGTTGTAAAACTCCTCTGTTTCAT
Organism: Rhinoderma darwinii; assembly: GCF_050947455.1. NCBI lineage: Eukaryota > Metazoa > Chordata > Amphibia > Anura > Rhinodermatidae > Rhinoderma > Rhinoderma darwinii. The sequence continues at coordinate 20,698,114 of NC_134692.1, read as the reverse complement.
CAGGGAAATTTTACATCCGAGTTGAATCCGTATTGTCTGCGACTCTGCGTGCGTCCTGATTGTTCGTTTTTCACGTCTGTGTAGCATTAAAGACCATCAGTGTTTCCCGTCCATCAATCAAACCCTTCCTGCTTTTCTTTCCAGCGTCTCCCAGCACGCCATCCCATCCATAACAGAGCGCATTCGTGTGCTGTACTTTTGTTTTCACGGACTCATTGACTTGAATGGGCGAGTCTAGTGCGAAAATCGGACCACAGTAGCGTGTGCTGCGAATTGTGCAGAAAATCGGTCGTGTGAATTGGTCCATTGGCTTTAATGTGTCAGTATTCAGTCTGCGTGCTGTCCGTTCCACACTCAGGCAGTGCACAGACCTGAACAACGCTGAGTAGGCCCTAGTGCTAGTCAGTTGGTGCAGGGTAAACAATACACTAGTTGCAAAGTCATGCCGCACTAGCTAGTAAATTGTCATTAATGCAGATGTAAATTAAAATGAAAAAATTATTCTGAGAAATCTTATGCATTTCTAAGCCCCAGACATTTTAATAATCCTTAATGATTATTTCATCATTGATTGTCTTTAGTAATGGATGTTTCATGTTACTGGTTCCCTCTAGTGGTGGAATGGGGACTGGCAGGTTATTTTCTGATACGTAATTTGTATTATATATATATATATATATATATTTATATTACACACGAGTCCAGCAGCACAGGCAGCTTCTGGGTGCAGGCTCAGGGGAACAGACCCTCGTCACGTGTATATACAAACAGCAAAAAATAGGCAGCGCTCCGTAGATCAAGTGAAAGAAATGAGGTACTTTATTACCACGGAGGGAAACAAAGTACCCCATTTCTTTCACTTGCTGCCTATTTTTTGCTGTGTGTGTTTATATTATATATATATATCTCATAATGTTTACTAACCGATGTAATTCACAGAAGTTCAACACCATAATGTGTATATGAAGTATTGAAAATACAAAAATATTTTATTCACATAGTTAATTTATACAATAATAAAAGAATCCATACAATAAAACAATACCAACAATAAAAACATGGATACTCAGCTGGGAATTGGTCTAAATATGCACAAATAGTGTAAATCTCACAATTGGAATGGTACAGGATATGTATACTGTGATTTATAAAGAAGTCCCCCAGACGAAGGCATTAGCGCCGAAATGCGCGTTGGGGTGGAGCTCAGTTGTGGTTACTCCGTCTCTCGATAATGGGTATGTTTAAACCTCTATACTATATCCTAATTCTTTGTGGAATATACTCCTCTATCTCTGGTCTTTCCGCAGCACAATATATGTATGGCACACAGGCGTTCATGTCATGATTATAACACTAGCCACTACTTGAAATGGTTCGTAGATGTTTATTTATGTGTTCATGACATTTACTATAAAAACTTCTTTGCCTCTGCCATACCTGACTTATGTAATTAGGTCGACTTCTTTATAAATAACAGTATACATATCCTGTAGCATTCCAATTGTGAGATTTACACATGTTTCATGCACTATTTGTGCATATTTAGACCAATTCCCAGTATCCATGGTTTTATTGTTGGTCTATGGATTCTTTTATTATTGTATAAATTAACTATGTGAATAAAATATTTTTGTCTTTTCAATACTTCCTTGGTTCCCAGCATCCATTCTTTCTTTTTTGGTTCTATATATTCAGTAGTGATGCTGTTTGGGTTTTACACCCTTGAATCAACCCATTTGAAGTCCAGACATATTCTATTTTTGCATTTCTTCTAATGGGATACATTGATTCATGTTGCTATTTAGGTTTTTTATGAAAGTATATGAACCAAGTCTTCCGTATGTTCTGTCTGTATGGATGTTATTTAGCGGACATGTTAGTGGTCATCTGTCTTAAAGGGTAACGAAACTTTAAAAAGAACTTTTGACGTGTCATAGTGACCTGTCAGAAATTTTGATCGGTGGGGGTCCGACCACTGAAACCCCCACTGATTGCTAAATGAAGCGGCAGAAGCGCTCGGGTAAGGGCTTTGCCGATTCGTCTCTGATCGGATTTCCAAAGAAAGCCGAGCGAGCGGTGTATGGACTCATAGACTTTCTGTTGAGCCCGTACACCGCTTCGAGGAAAGCAGATGAGAAACTACGCGGCACAGCGCTCATCCGATCGCTTCTGCCGATTTTATTTTAGTGATCGGTGGGGATCTCCGTGCTCGGACCTCGACCCGATCAACACTTCTGACATGTCCCTATCATATGTCAAAAGTTTTTTAAAATGTTTTGAGACCCTTTAATGCTTAATAGCATAAACATTAACACTAGTATTCATGTCCGTGACCTCCGCGTCTCATCCTTGATCTGTTTTTGTCTTTTTCCGGTGGTTTAGTCCAAGGTTTTACTGCATTTGACTGGTACATAAAGAGATAGCAAATTAATAATTATAATCATTCATTATTTATATTACCGTGTAGTACAGCTTCTTTTTATATTACAGATTTTGCATCAATGTTCCCCGAGATTCCCAATAGCAACTTAATGGTATTAACAGTGACACAGAGAACTGTGAACGACATGACAATGTGGAGCGAAGACGTCGATAATGAAAGAGAATCGATGCTGGAAAAGGTGAGTGTCTCCAATATCACGCTGGCTTCATGCTGACACATTAAGAATCGCATAAATGCATTTAAGTAGCGATCGTAACAGAAAACTCCATTATGGAAAATAGCAGGGCTTTAACCTCTTAGCGCTCTGGTACGGACTCTGGAGCTTAGTCTGCGCCATACACGGCGGGGGCCGGCTATTTCATACCGCTTACACGCTCCTGCTACGGCCTATTAGGCCTCCAGGTCTTCGGTCAGTGCTCTATAATTCAGCCTCGTCAGAGGTAGGGCTTAATAGTAGAGCACAGATAAAGGCAATACATAATTATTGTATGATCCATAGATCGCATGGTAAAGTCCCCTAGGAGGACTTAAACAGAAGAAAAAAATGTTGATAGGGTATTCCCAGAATCCCAAATTTACACCTATACATACTAATTATTTTTTTCTAACAAGGTGTTCTTACTAAACTTTCTCAGTACATTGTATGGTATTTCAAAAATACAAATCGTCCCGCAAAATAACAAGCCCTCCTATGGCTGTGTCGGCAGAAAAATAAAAAAGTTAAGGCTCTTGAAATGCGACGATGGAAAAAAACTCACGTAAAATACAAAAAGTGGCTGTGTCCTCCAAGGGGTTAAAAAGAAGGCAGGTCCGCTTCTAGCTATACCTTACCCCTACAGTAGCTGTGGCGGCGGAAATGTAGCAGTACATGCCTGCCATTCTTTCCTCTGACATCCATATGCCCTAACAGGGCATGTGGACAGGGTTTGACATGGTGAGACGACCTCTTATAAGAGGGCTCCAGACAGCGACTGAAATGGTAATATAATTTGGCTTTTACATTTTTAGTCTTAGGAGTCAAATGTGCCCAAGTGCTATTTTTTTAAGCCTGGTGGCCTGTTTAAAGGGGTTGTGCCAAGATCGACATTTATCACCTATCCACAGGGTAGGGGATAAATGTCTGATCGCTGAGACCGCCATTGATTGACAGTGGTACCAAGCCCCCCCCCCATGACCGCAGTGAGGTGGAGTATAAAAGTGGTGCAGTCAAGCATGCGCAGTGCTGACAGAAACAGCCGAGCGCTGTACTTGCCTATCTCTGTGAGATATGGAGCGGCAGCGCGTATGCTCGACCACCGCCTTATTGAAACTCCTGCATTTTTCTTTCTTTTTTTTTTTTCTTTTTTGACCAAGACTAAAATCCATAATTACTGTTTGTAAATGCGGCATTGCTGTCAAATTTCCAACAACGGTTTCTTTTCAAGGGGTTTTCCAGCTTTAAAAAAAACAAAATGTTTCTTGGTGCAAGTGAACTGGAAATAAACTCCACTTTAAAATCTCCCGCCCCTCCCACACCAACAGTTCAGTGTCCCAAGCTGGTCTTTGTTGTCATCACTGCTGCAATGTCGTGTCGTGTCGATTCCTGACTGTGGCAGACAATTCCTGCCGCATCTGTCGTGGTCACGGATTGAAATTACAAGTCATCAGGGGACCACGGAACCATCTGTGTGGGATTGGCGGAGGATTTGAAGGTTGAGTAAGTCGTTATTTTAACCCATAATCACCTTAATTGCACATCTTTTTTTTTTTTTTCCAAGTTTGTAAAACCATTTAAAAAACCTGCAACTGTGATTGGAGCAAAACAGCGCACCTGTCCCTATAATATGCCGCCATGTTTAAAGTGTACCTATACTTTCAAAAACGTTTGACATGTCATAGTGGTATGTCAGAAGTTTTGATTGGTGGGGGTCCGAGCACTGAGACCCTCACCGATCTCTAAAATGAAGCGTCAGAAGCACTCCGATTTCAGAGAGATCCATAGAAAGCCGAGCAAACGGTGTACGGGCTCAATAGAAAGTCTGAGTCCGTACACTGCTCGCTTGGCTTTCTAATGTAAGCCGAGATTAAAGTAAGCGACATAACGCTCAACTGGTCGTTTCTGCTGCTTCGTATTAGCGATCAGTGGGGGTCTCGGTGCTCGGACCCCCACCAATCAAAACTTCTGACATCTCACTATGACGTGTCAAAAGTTTTTGGAAAGTATCGGTAAGCTTCAAGTATGATGACCGATCCGCCAGGACTGTCTATCTTCTCTATTCCCTTTACTCTGGATGTGTTCGGCACTGAAGTTTTCTATCCGGAAACAATTTGCAGCATCGGCGTGAACATGAAATCCTCGGCTCCAGCCTCTTTTTGTTTTTGTGGCGACTTGTCTCGGGGGCTTGTTCTGGTCTGTTGCATCTTGCTGTTGTAATGCGGTCTAATTATTCATTAATTGTCATATTTCTCAGCTCATCACCTCCCTGTCAACTCCAATCTAACAGCAGTGATGGTGTCTGCTTGTTAGATGTAACCTCTGCGGCGAGGTCTCCCGGAGCTTCTGCTTCTGTGTGAGCGGAGGCTTTACTAAATAATGACGTTCTGTTACAATAGCGCTGGACCTGCTGCACTTACATCACGGGTTAATGTGTTTATTCAGTGACTGTCGACACAGATCTAGAGAGTGATTAAAACACTAGACGTGAGCGCAGGTTCTTCCTTCAGTCATTCTCCAGAATACGTCTCCTGTTTTTGTGAAATTTTACCCCATTACTGAGTTCTTTTTTTGGCGAAGTATATGTGAGGAGGTTACCTAGTATTCTTTTTTTTTTTTTTTTTTTTTTCTTTTTTTTTCCTAATTTTTAGTTTAGTTCCTTGTAGTTTATAAATATGCACAGACCTGGTGAGCTTGTGCTACTTCACAGCAGCTAATCTGAAGGGTAGAGCTGCAGTGTAAATCATGGGGCAGGGAGAAAGCAGCAGCTGTAGCCTATAATGAGACAGGAGGATTTCAGACTTCAGTTAGACTATGCAGCAGTCACTGATTCTAGCCATGTGGTTTGCTGCTCCGTGAGGGCGGATTTACGCTCATCGTAGAAAATTATGGCGTCAATCAGATTTTAAAAAATCTGCACTGATATCTGCACGGGTTACATGCGGATTTCATTAGGGATTTTGGTGCAGATATAGTCACGTATTTCACAATGAATAAAGTCCACGGGATTTGCGCAACACGGCATATTTCGGAATTAAAAGTCCCCAGAATGCCTAAGATCCGCTGCAGATTATTTTTAGGCTGTGAATGAATGGGGTTTATTAAAGCCCCATTTACTTACATTGTACTGTGTTTTGTTGCAGAATTGTGGTGTAGATTCCGCAAGTGAAATTCTGCAACAAATAAGCAATGTGTGAATTTGCCGTTTGATGGGGGTGTTTACTGCCCTGTCGATCTTCCGTAGGGGAGAAATAACGCCAGGTCGGAACAGTCACGTTCTGCATAACTTTAAAGCCACACCGACCTCTCCTGACGCATTTGTGTACGTTGGAAAAAGTGGCACAGGGGCTTCATAAATGTGGCGTTCAGCCTGAATGGCATATTTTTCTGTCTGACATTGGGAAATCTGCCCTAGTGTATATAAACAGAACATCACGGAAAGCTGGACACCGCTCTACGTATTGGGGGAGATTTATCAAAACTGGTGAAAAAGGAAAAGTGGCAGAGTTGCCCGTAGCAGCCAATCGGGTTACATTTTTTCTTTTTTAAAAGGAGCACTAAAAAAAAGAGCAGGATCCGTTTTTCTAAATCCCTCCACCATGTCAGCAGATGATTCCTGCATTCATTTTACATTATAAAGGCGAAGACTGTAAAAATAGGTAAACACTGAATCTTCATCACATGACGCCCCTTCTTCTACATACATTTTTTATCCTTAATTTATTGTAGGCGTTTCTATGACCTCGCTGTCACATATGACCCATGTAAGATGGTCTGTAACCAGACACTTAATACTGCGGTAACATTTTCTTTCTCATTCCAAGTAAAACCACAAGTCTGGGAACATTTCCAAAGCTGAAGTTTGACTCCATGTTGTATGATTAGTTGCGATCATGTCAGCGGCTTTATTAGGGAGGTGACATTCGCTCCTGTTCTGGGTGATATTTATTTTGTACCTTCTACATGTCGTCTCCTATGCAGCCAAGAATTGTGCGCTGATCGTCCGCTGTGCTACACGGTATAATGTCTTTATCGGAGGCTGGCGATACTTGCAGAATAGACGCTTTCTTTTACTTTGATTTTCCTTCGATCATGACGAGTAATTGGTTTGTTTTCTTTTTCATCCCCTTTCTAGTTTATTAATGGTGCCAAGGAAATCTGCTATGCCCTGAGATCAGAGGGCTACTGGGCAGACTTTATTGACCCATCATCAGGACTGGCGGTAAGTGACCATGCCTCTGGAACAAACATAGTGTGTTTATTTTACATGACCAAGTAAATTAATAAGACACAATAATATCTTGTCCTGTTCTACTCCTTCATTTTTTATGTTTTTCACATCTTCCCTTTTCTCGGCACAAAACCGAACTGAGCACATATAGAGCTGTATATGTTTTTACGATAAATAAGGGGCAAAAAGTCCACATTAACACATGTCGTATTTGTCGCGATTCCCTAAAAATTTATAGTAGACGGAGGAAGGGGAAGCAGCTGCAGTCTCATTCCATTGCTGTGTCTGTGAGACTGCATGCTGTGATAGGGGAAGGGGGAGCAGAAGTATTTTTACAAGCAGCCTGCATTCTGCTGATAGATCTTTAGGAACGCAGTGGGATTATTATTATTACCATTCACTAATATATTTGTGAATTTTTACCAGCGTACGGCTTCGTTCACATCTGCGCAAGTGCTCCGTTCCGTCTGAGCTTTCCGTCGGAACGGAGCCCTGACCGACACAAACGAAAACCATAGGTTTCCATCACCATTGATTTCAATGGTGACGGATCCGGTGCCAATGGTTTCCGTTTGTCTCAGTTGTGCAAGGGTTCCGTTGTTTTGACGAATCGATACCGTAGTCGACTACGGTATTCATTCCATCAAACCGATGGAACCCATGCACAACTGAGACAAACGGAAACCATTGGCACCGGATCCGTCACCATTGAAATCAATGGTGATGGAAAAGGAAACCTATGGTTTCCGTTTTTGTCTGTCAGGGCTCCGTTCCGATGGAAAGCTCAGTCGAAACGAAGCCTAAACCTAAGATTATGTTATGCAAAATCTGAGATTCTTCTCGGCTTTATGTTGCAATGCCTGTTCTTTGTTTTTATTAGTACTTTGGGCCTTACACAAATAATACTCTCTACGAAACTGATGAACGTTATCGCCATCTTGGATTCCGAGTCGAAGACCTGGGCTGCTGTAAAGTGATCCGTCATAATGTCTGGGGCACACACGTCGTCGTGGGAAGTATATTCACCAATGCTCCGTCTGATAGCGCCATCATGAGGAAGTTAGGAGAAGTCTAATACAGAGTTTTACTGCCCAGCCACTACCTCCATACTTGATGCTTTATCTCCCCTGAAATGGGGAAGAGAAGCCACTTCAGAGAACAAACTGTACAAGCATATTTAAGTAATATAAACCTATCATTTATTTATGAGAAGCCGGACCACCAATGAAATCATTGTAAATTATGTGACGAGTCAATCTTTTTCCTTAAGCATACAGCCATTGTGAATGGATTCAAGAATTAGATCTTTAATAAAAAAAATGTTTTACATATTATATGTACATTAATTGAGTTCTGATTTATGTTACTTTCAATGTGATGAGCGATAACACACAAATCTTAAAGGGGTTCTCCTTTGAATTTTATATTGATGGCCTATCTTTAGTAAAGGTAGTCAATATAAAATCGGTGGGGGTCCGACTCCCAGCACCCCCGCCGATCAACTGACTGAAGGGACCGCGGCGACAAATGACCCTGCTTCTTCAACGTTTACCAGGCACAGCGCCATACACATCCGTAGTGGCTGTGCCTGGGATTGCAGCTCAATCCCATTCACTTGAATGGAACTGCACTCCCAGGCACAGCCGCTAAGTATGTGTACGGTGAGATGCCTGTAAAGCGTTTGTGCCGTGGCCCCATCAATTGGCTGATTAGACTAGGTTATCAATATCAGATCTGTGGAGGTCCAACTCCCGGCACTTCCACCGATCTGATATTGACGACCTATCTTAAGGATAGGCCATCAATATAAAATGCCTGGACAACCCCTATAAGAGTTGTCCAAGCTGGTAACCATTAGCTGATCATGGGCAGTTCTGCTGGAGCCCTCGTCTCCCTCCCTCCCCCGTAATCAGCTGTTACTGCCAGGGGAACCTGATGCTATATAATCATTCTCTCCTGCAACAATGCTACAGGGGCAATAAAAGATTACACCCTACTAATTGGCTAATTGACTCAATGGTTGTCCTTGTATTTGCCATAGTGAGGGGCACTGTTTACAGTGGCTCTCCATTCTGGTTAATAGAAGGGGTGCCAATAGGTGAACGCAGCCCTTTACTCGCACAATCCTAGAAGTTGTCCTACAATGTTTAGGCTCTGTTCACACTGACGTCATGGTTCTGTTTAGTCAGATTTCCGTGCAGACGAGCATAGTCACCTGCACAAGTCTACCCGGTCAACAAGAATGAAAACTTGATGCGTCTCATTGTAAATCAATGTAGTCCATTAAAAGTTGAATCCATTGCGAATCCTTTAAGGTGGGAGCCATAAAACATGAAAAGGGATTGTCTGGTTTTAAAAAAACACTTGTATATTCCCTATTGGTGAATTCTGAGTTAATAGAGGAGGGTCCTTTATTCAGGACTTTCATCTATAAGCCAAAGTTGAGAGCAGCTACTAAGAGCATTTCTCAGTCTGTGGGACCCACCACTTTGAAATACATAGACAGCCCATTGATTTCAATGGGACTTGTGTAATGCTTCATTTCACCTGTGGTGGCGCTACAAGGGTATTGAACATTAGCTGCCAGGTTCCCCCATAGATTACAGCTGATCGCTGCGGTTCCAGCAGTAGGTGAGCCGCTCATCATCGGGGTACACCTCTAATATAAAACAATTGTCCAAAGCGGTCAGCCCTTTTAAAAAACACTGGAACTGGCGTCATGTAAACTTGGGTCAAATTAAACTCAAAAATTTGTGGACGTTAAAGGATGAGGCAAAAGTAAAAATTATTATAAGGTATTTATTTATTTATTTTTAACTATTTGCATTCAGAGCCTTCTGAGGGATTTCCGTTGCCCTTTAGAATATTTTTGACAGGAAGAATAGCGCAGTCTTCAGCACCGTTCCTGCCAGCAAAAATACTGTAAGCCCTACAGACCCCATTAAAGTCAATGGGGTCCGTGGGTGGTATATAGCTGTGTACGGCACAGCTGTCATGGCTCTGTTATAAACTTTACAGCATTACATTTCCATTTGTGAGAATTGAAAGCCTGCCATGGGGTCCAGAACTTTTTTTGTTATGCAGAACCCAGAAATTTGCTCCTGAGGTCATCGGTGTTCTTACTCATTTTAATTTTTATTGTATTTTTTTGCTTAATTATTTTTTTTTTTCAATGTAAAAGTTATTTTTCTACCTGTAGACTATCCTGCCTCTTACCAGACTACACGGGATTATTTCATAGATTGCATAAACTAACTTGACCTCTTCAGAATGTTATTTATCCGGTTGATCTCGCGCACACACTGGGGAGCAACTCCTAATAATATCCATTCATATACAGTCCTTTGAGATAAGAACACGGCAGTGCAGCCGGCGTCATTCAGGGGCCCGTGATCTGTAAAGGAGCCATTATCTCCCCTCTGCCTGTATAGTCTGGTATAAAAAGAAATCTTATAAAACAAGGTCAAAGGTCCTTCTCCAGAGAGAGTGCCTCCTTTCTTGTCTGCCATCTTGATTTCCAGTTCCTTTTATTTTTTTCTTCATAATTGAGGTGTCATTCAACACAAGATGTCTCGGCAGTAATGCCCTAAATCGCATGCTTTGTCATTTTAGATTAACTGACCCACGACAGGTGAGGTCTCGAAAAAGATCTAACGTGGGTTGGAATGGTAAAAGTTGTATGTTTTATTCATGTTGTGCCGCTTTGAAACAATCCTGTCATTTTTGAGACCTTGTTCTGGTCGGCCTGATCCGCTTCTTTCACTCTCTTTAAATGGCGCTATTGTTATTTTCGCTGTGTTTACCTCGGTGCGCGGACTCCTCTATGGTCGAATTCCTGCTGAAATTCCAGATTCTAATTCAAATTAATTCATCCACTTTTTTTGAATTTTTAAGGTCAATGTTTTCTATCAACTTCTTTAAAAAAAAAATCTTATTGTATTGAAGGTTTTTTTTGTGTGTGTTTTTTAAAATAAATTTACATTGATGGCCTGTAGTTCGGATCGGTCATCAATGTGTGACCAGTATGGGTCCAACACCTAGGATCCTCACCCATCAGCAAAATAAATGAGCCACGTGGCTTGCTGGACCTCTACTGGCTGTTTACCTCCCAGAGGATTGTCTAGACGGGATGAAATTGTAGCAAACCCCAGAAGTATAAGGTCTGTACAGAGTTTCTAGCCTCTGGATGTAAACCAGAAGTTCACTGACTGCAAGTAGAGATCTTGAAAATATTGAGGAATTGAAACTGGAAGCAGTTTGTAGAGGATTTCATTGCTAGTCAATCCTTGGGATAGCCGTAGAACCAACAGGGCTGAGCTGCAGTACCAGACACGGCCACGTTAAAGATGTCATAGGACTGCGGCAGACACTCTAACCCCTTTGTTCTGCGTTATTCACTTTTTTCCTTAGCTGGGCAGTTTTAGGGGCGCTGCTAAGACAAACCGTTAAATGCACCAAATTTAACAAAGTGAATTGCTTTTTGCGCCAAATATTGGTGTGCTTTTTTTCGACAGCCATGAAATGATGTAAGGAAGATAATTGTATCCAAGGTGCCTAGAGAGTTATGCTAAATTTAAGCAATTTTTCTAAATTTGTCACAATTGGTTCAGTTTTTGTTGACTTCTGGATCCGTGCATCCTGCAGCACTAAAGTCTTCCCCAATATGTCTTCAGATATGAACCACTGAGACTCGCCACCAATATTCTGCTCTCCTGTTCCATTCATTTCTCCCTTCCAGGTTTTGCTACTATATTTTCTTTGTTGTGTTTCACAGAAGGAAGGATAAGGCCTAAGGCCTCACTCACACGAGCGTGGCGTTTTTGCGCACGCAAAAACCACTTAACAGCTCCGTGGGGCAGCAGCATATGATGCGCGACTGCGTGCTTTTCGCGCAGCCGCCATCATTATGACACTCCATTTGGATGTTTGTAAACAGAAAAGCACGTGGTGCTTTTCTGTTTACATTCATCCTTTTGACAGCTGTTGCCTGAATCACGCAGTTCGCACGGAAGTGCGTCCGTGCGGCATGCGTGGTTTTCACGCACCCATTGACTTCAATGGGTGCGTGATTCGTGCAAAACGCCGAAAGAACGGACATGTCGTGACTTTTTTTCAGCGGACTCACGCTGAGTAAAAATCACGGACATGTCTGCACGGCCCCATAGACTAATATAGGTCCGTGCAACGCGCGTGCAAATAACACGCGTTGCACGAACGTTTTTCCCGTTCGTCTGAATAAAGCCTAACTCACATGAGCGTATTCGATCCGTGATATACGGAAAGGATGTCGGCGGTATTTCCCAGACCGAACACACAGCAGGTAGCCGGGCTCCTAGCATCATAGTTATCTATGCCGCTAGGTGTCCCTGACTCGCTGCGGAAAACTGTCCCGTACTGAAAGCATGATTACAGCACGGGACAGTTTTCCCGCAGAGGGGCAGGGACTCCTAGCATCACAGATAACTATGACCCTAGGAGCCCGGCCCCCTGCATTCTGTTCGGTACGGGAAATACTGCCGACATGTGGTCCATATATCACGGACCGAACGCACTCATGTGAATTAGACCTAAGAGTCGTCTTTCAGCATGATTTCTCTCTCCATATCCTAGGTTTCCAACATGTGTATCCAAGGGGCCATGTCCGCATGCTGTGCTTTTAATAGGTGCAGCACAGTGTATGATCATAGTTTGGGGCTACATTAATGTAATTTATTCAAATAGGCAGTACTTGGCCTAGGAAAGTTGAGAAACATTGGCCCACGTAACCAAAACGATCTCAATATTTCTATGGGGGAAAAATCTTTGTACAGTTGTGTATTGCGTAGTTTTCTAAAGAAAAAAATGCAGTGCTGATCGTATTGTAGATAAATGTTTACATCTATGGCCAGCTTTACATGGTTAGGGGCAGATAGACTTAGTCACCAGATTATAAATGCCTGGTCTCCTACCTAATCTGATCGGCGCTGTAATGTAGATAACAGCAGTGGTTTTTATTTTGAAAAACAATCATTTTTGAGCAACTTTAGATTTATGCTAATTCGTTTCTTAATAGAAAACTAGGCGTTTTTGACCAAGTGGGCGTTGTAAAGAGAAGTGCATGACGCTGACCAATCAGTGACCAATCTGACACTTTGGTAAAGTTAATGTGGGTGTATGTGACGGCACAGCGTGATCTCGCGAGATCACGCTGTGCTGAGTACAAATGGACATGAATGGAGAGAAGTGTATGACGCTGATTGGTCATTGATTTGGTCACGCCATACACTTTTCTTTACAACGACCACTTGGTCAAAAGGTAAATAAAGCCCAGTTGTCTATTAAGAAACTAATTAGCATGAATCTAAAATTGCTCATAACTTGCTCAAAAGTGATCGTTTTTCATAATAAAAACCACTGCTGTTATCTACATTACAGCGCCGATCAGATTATGTAGGAGATAGGGCAGTTATAATCTAGTGCCAGAGCCTCTTTAAAGGGAGTGTTAGCTTTGGACAGTCCCTTTTTGTTAGAAGGGTCCCTTGATAATGAGCTGGTCACAGTGTCCCCATACTGGGACCCTCACTGATCAACTGTAATCTGTGGGGAAAGCTGGCAGTAAATGTTAAATTTCCCTACAGCGCTACCACAGGGGAAATTAGTCATTACACAGTGCACATTCAAATCAATGGGTTGTCTGTGTAATGTGGGACAGGACAGGTACTCCAAAGCTAGACACACTCTTTGTAACTGCTTTCCACTCTGACTAGACCCCTTTAAGCTACATCCAATTTTTTTAGGCCGATGGAGATGAATTGTAGAATTGATGCTCAAGATGATTACTGTGACTTTTTAAAAAAAAATTTTAGGGTTTTTGATGAAGTTTTAATTATTCATCAACTGTTATTTATCATGTTACCCTATTTATTTGGAAGAAATAAAGAAGTAACCAAAAATAAATTCAACCTGGCCCCGTACATATAAATAAATTACCTCCACCACCCCCCCCCCCCCTCAGTAGGGGTCAAAGGTTATAAGAACAGCCAATAACTTTGCCTTCACTTAATCGTATTTAACTCAAATATATCCGTGAAGTTAGTTAAATGCAGATTACCAATGAAAATCGATTCATGCTGATTAGTTATTTTAGCCGTTCTCCAAGGCTCTTATTGGATTTAAAGTTTCTAACAAAACTGCAATTATCAAAGGCTGAAGCTCGGAGGAAATTTAAGCCTTTGGTAAAAAGTCTGGAAGGAGAAAGCAGGATCCTTTTCAGAATGGTCACCCCTGGCAACTGGGGCAGGAACAGCCGGGCCTGTGTTATGGGCGATATTCTTATTTTCAGATTAGACTGACGTGCCAGTGTAATCAGATTTTCCGCTCTCGTTATCGATCTTTTCTTTATTTGAAAAGTAACTTCACAATAGAAGCTGTCCTCCCCGAATGTTATATCTGCAGATTCCTGCGCTGCGCCAACAGGTACATCTCAAGTTTCTTAAAAAAAAAAAAGAACATTTCAAAGTGTTCATCTTCATTCAATTCTGCCCATGTGGCGAAGATAAACTACAACCAGTTCAAGTGCATTTTTTAATTTATGGGCTATGTTCACACAGGGCGGACATGCTGCATAAAAGAACACGGCGTATCCGGCCTGGTCACCGCAGGGAATTCCGGCCGAAAGACTGCACCAAATTATGCCGTTTTTCGGCTGGAATGTCTGCTGAGGAAAACTATGTAAAATAAAAGTTTCATACTTATGTAGCCATGGCGACACGTCCCTCTTCCGTCCTGCAGCCCGGCCGCCTGGGATCACGTCTCATCCCAAGTGATCGCTGCAGCCAATCACAGGCTGCAGCGGTCACATGGGATGAAATGTCATCCTAGGAGGTCGGCCTGAACAAGGAAGCACAAAATTCTGGGTAAGTAAAAGATTTTTATTTTTTTCCTGAGCTGCGATTTTTGCGGCGGAATCAAAGCTATTACTTACCCAGACATTTGCTATTTGTTGCGGGTTTTACCTCCCTATTTAATTTAATGGTGAAAACCTGCAAGAAAAAAGCAGCGATTACGCAAATACAATTGACATGCTGCAGATTAAAAAAACCGCACCGCAGGTCAATCTCTGAGCGTTATTTTCCGCTTTTTACGCAGCGTGTGCATGACATTTGTTCAAATGTTATCAACTCTGCTGCTACTGAATTATGCTGTGGATTTTCACATGCACAGTATTTGCACTACATGTGAACTTTACCCGTAAAGACGTAAGCATTTTTCCATTTTGTTGCGGCGGCCATTTTTTAAAAAGTTCTGACAACAGCATCTACCACTATATTGGTTGTCAGTTTTGCAGCATCTTCTCAGCAACAACTGACAGCTTTCTCGGCCTGTGCCGGTTTCTTATCATTTGCTGAGAAGCCAATTCAAAAAGTGACAACCAATATGGCGGCAGAGATGCCGATATTTCTGAGTAAAGCAATACTGTAATGAACAAGGCTTAACTATCAGTCTCATTTCCGGACGCGGAGTGTCATCCGCAAGCCGCCCGCAAATCGCGGGCCATGCACATGGCCGCGTCCATTATTTTCTATGAGCCTGGACCGCAGAACACGGCCGTAATAATACATGTCCGTTCTTTCTGCGGTCCAGGCTCTTGGGCCATGCACGGACCGTGGAAACCACGGTCGTGTGCATGGGCCCATAGAAATCCCGTGGATTTTCGGGGGGAATTGCGGCTGCAAAAGCACGGTACCTTGGAGTTTGAATACGTTTCCTCACTCCAATTAGTGGAAGTTCTTATAGTGGGCACACGTTACACCTACACCTGGTGGGACTAGATATGCGTTAAAAATTCCAACACGTTTAGTCCTCTTCCAATCTCCAGTCTACTCTATGTCCATTGCTCTTGGACCCGGCTCTGGGATGTGCCAGACACTGTGTTGAGAAGTACCGGTTGGCCTTTGGCCGAGGGGGCCTGAGGAAATTCCGGAATTTTGGTTGATTTCTTTGCCTGGTAGCATTTTTCATCAGTGTTCTTGTATCGGAGCAGAAACCATGCCCGCCACCATGCTGGAGGACCACCAATGACCAGTGGCCTTTGAGCCCAATGTCAAAGATTTGATGACAGAGATGCTTTATGTTGTTATTGCCCAGGTTCTGAGATGATGAATAAAATGGTAGAGTATTTGATAACTCATTGAGTGTCGTTTTCTGTCAAATAGTAAAAACTTGATTGAGTTTTTTTTAGTACTAAGTCTTTCTGTGAAAACTGGAGGAGCATGAGTGCCGGAGGGGGTACAAAACAACACTGCGCCTCTGTGGGATACTTAGTTACAGGGCTAGGGCACTAAACAAATTAATTCCCCCGGTTGAGAGGAAGCCTAGATACGAGACTGTGTGATCACCAATATGACTCTATTCCAGTCAAAATGATCTCCCAGATATTTTCCAGACTATTCTCCTACTCTGCTACATCACTGCATATCAGGGCATATTCACCATTAAAGGAGTTGTATGAGATTAGAAAAACATGGCTCGTTTCTTTGCAAAACAGCGCCACTCCTGTCTAAGGGCTGTTTCTGGTATTGCAGGTCAGCTCCTTTTAAGTGAATGAAGCTAAACTGCAATACTAGTGGCACAGTTTTTGAAAAATAGCAGCCATGTTTTTTTTATCTCATACAACCCCTTTCAGTATTATAATTATACGGGGTGACAATCTATAGGAGCTACAATGGCGGCCATATAGGTTATTTCTTAGCCTTTCTAGAAACAAGTATAACTAAGGCCCCATGCACACGACCGTAAATTTCATCCGTAATTACAGATGAAATTGCGGACCCATTCATTTCTATTGGCCACGGATACCTTTCCGTATATTTGCGGATATGTGTCCGGGCCTTAGAAATGATCCGCAAAATATAGAACATGTCCTATTCTTGTCCGCAATTGCGGCATGGACTCACCTATAGAAGTCTATGGGCGCTTCCGCAATTGCGGACGGCTACAGATGTGTATCATTAGCCATCGGATCCGTATTTACGGACGGTAAAAACCCTTAGGCTGGGTTCACACGACCTATTTTCAGGCGTAAACGAGGCGTATTATGCCTCGATTTACGCCTGAAAATAGGGCTGCAATACATCGGCAAACATCTGCCCATTCATTTGAATGGGTTTGCCGACGTACTGTGCAGACGACCTGTAATTTACGCGTCGTCGTTTGACAGCTGTCAAACGACGACGCGTAAATTGACTGCCTCGGCAAAGAAGTGCAGGACACATATACATTATATGCAGGACACTTATATACATTATATGCAGGGCACTTCTTTGCAACGTAATTTGAGCCGTTCTTCATTGAACTCAATGAAGAACAGCTCAAGATTTACGAGCGTCTCAGACGCCTCGTATATCACGAGGAGGAGCTTTGAGGGTATGTTCACACGAGGGCGTCCGTAACGGCTGAAATTACGGGGATGTTTCAGCCTGAAAACATCCCCGTAATTTCAGCCGTTACGGCATGTGCAGGCGCTTGAACGCCGCGTCCATTACGGACGTAATTGGTGCTGCTTTTCATTGGAGTCAATGAATAACGGCTCCAATTACGCCCCAAGAAGTGACCGGTCACTTCTTTGACGCGGGCGTCTATTTACGCGCCGTCTTTTGACAGCGGCGTGTAAATTACGCCTCGTGTGAACAAAACAAACGTCTGCCCATTGCTTTCAATGGGCAGATGTTTGTCAACGCTATTGAGGCGCTATTTTCAGACGTAATTCGGGGCAGAAACGCTAGAATTACGTCCGTAAATAGGCCGTGTGAACATACCCTTACGGCTGAAACGAGGCAGCTGTTTTCTCCAGAAAACAGTCTGTCATTTCAGCCGTAAAAGCCTGCTAGCGTGTGCACAAACCCTCACGATCATGAGCATGAGGCCTTAGAAACCAATGCAGAGGATTTTCCGCAGCTTTGTTGAAGAGGACAAGTCAAGGGTTTACATGGCTGTATATTTTTGAGTAATGTATCCTGTATAGTTGGCAGATTATATTGGTGCTTTATGCTTTTATGATCCCAATCGCTGGTTTTCCGCTCTTTAACCTCCAGTGACATCATCTTCAGGGTCATGACTGTTTCTCCTACATGTAAATTGGTGTTTTTTTTATAACATGAACCCTGAATTGCAGAACGGCAATTTGTAGAAAGTTATAAAGTGACCAGATTAGCCCAGAGCTGTCTGTAATTCCAGCCCCATAATCCTCTCCGCATTTCCTCTCTCAGGACATGAAACAGATTTGTGTTTTGTAAATTTCAGTCGTCCACTGGGCTGTGACTGTGTTATCCCAGGCACTGACATTATCCAAACAACTACTGAAATTTTCCGGTTTCAGCAAATAAATATTATTCTTGGTATAATAAAAAGTTATTCTATCTATATACATTTTTTTAAGGTTTTCAATATCTCTGCTTGCTGTTAATGAATAGTTTCCTTCATTGTTTTACTTCCAGTAGATTAAAATCAGTCCTGGTCATGTAATGGACACAGTACAGATATCTGAGCTTTGTATTACAACCAGCCGTCTGTTTGAGGTCTTGTTATTTGTGAAACGAGTTTGATTTTTTTTTGGGTGTTTATATAAATTAGGCTTCGTTCACATCTGCGTCAGGGTATCGTTCCGACGTTCCGTCAGAGCTTTCCGTCGGAACGGAGCCCTGACTGACACAAACGGAAACCATAGTTTTCCGTTTCCATCACCATTGATTTCAATGGTAACGGATCCGGTGCCAATGGTTTCCATTTGTCTCGGTTGTGCAAGGGTTCCGTCGTTTTGACGGAATCAAATAGTGTAGTCGACTACGCTATTCATTCCAGCAAAACGACGGAACTCTTGCACAACCGAGACAAATGGAAACCATTGGCACCGGATCCGTTACCATTGAAATCAATGGTGATGGAAACGGAAACTTATGGTTTCCGTTTGTGTCAGTCAGGGCTCCGGTCCGACGGAACGTCAGAATGGAGCCTTGCGCAGATGTGAACGAAGCTTTAGTGTTTATAAATTTATTATAATAGAGAAACTCATTTAAAAATTACACCATCAAAAAATATGTATTTGATCAGAAATCATGTTTATTGTATTTTTTTGTTTTTCTTCATTCATTTTTACATTTTTAATATATCTTATTCAACTACTTTTAATTCATTTTTTTTATCCCAGTACTTTTACTATTTAACATGTTTTTTATCTATAATGTCGTTTCATGTGTTGATATAACATTTCTTTTCTGTTGTTTAGATAGCGCCAACATATTCTGCAGCGTTGTACGGAGATCGTCATCACGCACACCATCTAGTTTCTATCTAATTTCCCTCAGTCTCACATACTGGGACCAATTACATAAGAAGCCTATTAACCTATCAGTATATTTTTGGAGTAGGAAATGAAACTGGAGAAGGTGGAGGAAACTCCCGCAATCACGGAGAGAATATACAAACTCCATCCAGGTGTTAGGCTGGATTCACACAAGCATGTTCGGTCCGTAATGGACGGAACGTATTTCGGCCGGAAGTCCCGGACCGAACACACTGCAGGGATCCGGGCTCCTAGTGTCGTACATAACTATGATGCTAGGAGCCCGGCTCCCTGCA
The DNA here is from genome assembly GCF_050947455.1 of Rhinoderma darwinii. Lineage (NCBI taxonomy): Eukaryota > Metazoa > Chordata > Amphibia > Anura > Rhinodermatidae > Rhinoderma > Rhinoderma darwinii. The sequence goes on along the minus strand of NC_134692.1, from coordinate 20,678,632 downwards.
GTGTGTTCGGTCCGGGACTTGCGGCCAAAATACGTTCCGTGCTTTACGGACCGAACATGCTCGTGTGAATCCAGCCTAACCCTTGAGCCTAGGACCCCAGTATTGCAATGCAACAGTCATAACCACTGATCCACCGTGCTGCCCTTACATTAAATTATCGGCACGTGTATTTGTTATTAGAAAAACATGCCTGCTTTCTTCCAGAAACAGCGCCAACCTGTCCACAGGTTGTCTGCGGTATTGCAGTTCAGCCCCAATCACTACAATGGAGCAGAGCTGCAATACCAGACACAACCCGCTGACAAGCGGGTGCAGTTTCTGGAAAAAAGTAGTCATGTTTTTTTTTATGCTGAACAACCACTTTAACGCATGCCCTTACGGCCATTATTTATTGACAGTGCTGGGGTTGATGGAGAAGTGTCAAAAAGAGCCCCCTCCCGTTGTCAGCACAGTGATAATTATTAAAGCTGCCAATCACAGGGAGGTGATCACCATCACATACATACAATACATATGCCTATGCATCTGTGTGATGTAGAACCTTTTTACTATGTACATGTATGTGATTTTGGAGGAACCTTTCAAAGAAGTTGTATTTTAGAAAAAAAATACTGCAATACCAGACACAGCCCATGGACAAGTGTGGCGCTGTTTCTAAAATAAAGAAAGAAAGTTCATTTTTTTTTCTAATCTTATACCACCCCATAATACATTTTCATCCTATTACAGTATTATGGCCACTTATATATGTGTCACTTGAGCACTTTGAAGTAAATGAAGCAGAACTAAACTTTATAACAGGTTGGAGCAAAGTGATGCTATTTTGTGCTGTGTAAAGCTGACACTTTACTGGATTTACACAGTCCCATTAAATAGCTAATATTTACTTATGTCAGTTTTTATGATATTCGTGCAAAAGTTCACGTCCTCTCGCACGCCCTGAAAAAATAACGTTTATCCTGTGAACTTGTGACCAATACACGTGTTTGGAAAGCAGAGAGCAAAATAAACATGACCCTTAAAAAACCCTCAAAATACTACTTCAAAGTCCTATTCCTCATTAAAAATCTTTTAATCATTTGCATTTTGAGAGTGCAGTAATTTGCCGCCTTTAGGCTGGATTCACACGAGCGTGGCGTTTTTGCGGACGCAAAAACGCGGCGTTTTGCGCGCGCAAAAACCACTTGACAGCTGCGTGTGTCATCAGTGTATGATGCGCGGCTGCGTGATTTTCGCGCAGCCGCCATCATAGAGATGAGGCTAGTCGACGTCAGTAAATAGTCACTGTCCAGGGAGCTGAAAGAGTTAACTGATCGGCAGTAACTCTTTCAGCACCCTCGACAGTGAATTCCGATCACAATATCGAGCAACCTGTTAAAAAAAAAACGTTTGTACTTACCGAGAACTTCCCTCCCGGCTGTTGCCTTGGTGACGCGTCCCTCTCTTGACATCCGTCCCCACCTCCCTGGATGACGCGGCAGTCTATGTGACCGCTGCAGCCTGTGCTTGGCCTGTGATTGGCTGGAGCTGTCACTTGGACTGAATTGTCATCCCGGGAGGTCAGACTGGAGGAAGAAGCCGGGAGTTATCGGTAAGTCAGAACTTCTTCTTTTTTTTTTTACACGTTCATGTATATTGTGATCGGAAGTCACTGTCCAGGGTGCTGAAACAGTTTAACTCTTTCAGCACCCTGGACAGTGACTATCTCCTGACGTCGCGTACTGGAATTTTTTTTGCCGGGTTCGGTCAAAACGAGTTCGGCCGAACCCGGTGAAGTTCGGTTCGGTTGTCAGGGTTCGCTCATCTCAAAGACACTCCATTTGGATGTTTGTAAACAGAAAAGCACGTGGTGCTTTTCTGTTTACATTCAGAGTTTGACAGCTCTTGCGCGAATCACGCAGTTCGCACGAAAGTGCTTCCGTGAGGCATGCGTGGTTTTCACGCACCCATTGATTTCAATGGGTGCGTGATGTGCGAAAAACGCCGAAAGAACGGACATGTCGTGACTTTTTTTCAGCGGACTCACGCTGAGTAAAAATCACGCACATGTCCGCACGGCCCCATAGACTAAGGGTATGTTCACACGAGGGTGTCCGTAACGGATGAAATTACGGGGATGTTTCAGCCTGAAAACATCCCCGTAATTTCAGCCGTAACGGCATGTGCAGGCGCTTGAACGCCGCGTCCATTACGGACGTAATTGGCGCTGCTATTCATTGGAGTCAATGAATAACGGCTCCAATTACGGCCAAAGAAGTGACAGGTAACTTCTTTGACGCGGGCGTCTATTTACGCGCCGTCATTTGACAGCGGCGCGTAAATTACGCCTCGTGTGAACAGACAAACGTCTGCCCATTGCTTTCAATGGGCAGATGTTTGTCAGCGCTATTGAGGTGCTATTTTCGGACGTAAATCGGGGCAAAAACGCCCGAATTACGTCCGTAATTAGTGCGTGTGAACATACCCTAATATAGGTCCGTGCAACGCGCGTGCAAATCACGCGCGTTGCACGGACGTGATTCCCGTTCGTCTGAATAAAGCCTTAGGGTATGTTCACACACACTAATTACGGACGTAATTCGGGCGTTTTTGCCCCGAATTACGTCAGAAAAATGCGGCTTGAAAGCGTTGACAAACATCTGCCCATTGAACGCAATGGGCTGACATTTGTCTGTTCACACGAGGCGTATATTTACGCGCCGCTGTCAAATGACGGCGCGTAAATGGACGCCCGCGTCAAAGAAGTGACCTGTCACTTCTTGGGGCGTAATTGGAGCCGTTATTCATTGACTCCAATGAAAAGCAGCACCAATTACGTCCGCAATGGACGCGGCGTTAAAGCGCCTGCACATGCCGTTACGGCTGAAATTACGGACGCTGTCGTGTGAACATACCCTTACTGTGTATACATTCCTCAAAAATTAAAGGAGTTCCAGGATTTGAAAAAAAAAGGTCTGGTTTGTTTCCAAAAACAGCGCCACTCTTGTCCATGGGCTGCTTCAGGCAGATCAGCCCCATTCTCTTGAATGGCATTAGCTGCAATACCAGAAGAAGCCTATGGACAAGAGTGGCGCTGTTTCTGGAAACTTCTTTAATTCCAGTCACTAAGCGTAACAAAAATAAAATATAGTCATTCTCTACATAGAATAACTATTATGCTGGTGTATAAGTTGGTACAGTAGGGCCCCTATAGACTACTATGGGTGCTATATTATGTGCACAATAGTGGGGTAAAAGTATGGGGCCTGTGACAGCACTGTACAATTACGATCAGGAGCAAATCAATTTTTTTTCCTGCGTTTACACCATATTATAAATTCATAAAAATGCGTACAATGGCGCACTAACAAAGTACAACTTGTCCCTCATACGGCCATCTCGGAATAAAAAGGCTCTGAATTTGGGAAAGCAAAAATATGCTTTGACTCATGAGGGGGTTAAAGCGGTTTTCCCATGATAAATATGCCATCAAAACCACCGTCCGTTTTGGCTTTTTTTGCAAATCAGTGACTCTACTGACCAGGAGTTGCAATTCCAGCACAGTGTTTGTTTGGTTGGGAGTTGCAATATTAATGGGGGCGCTGCACTTTACCAAATGCCACAGCCCCTATGTTCTAGGCATCATAGAATAAAAGTCCATCAAATACCTAGCAGATAATGTACAGATGTAGCAGAGTTGAACCTGGGTGGGTTTTCTCTAGGTACACCAGTTTTGGTTCCTTGAGCCCACCCTCATCTATGTATACGTCCACTATTAATTTCATGGTAAACTTTGTTGCTATCATTGTACACACAGGACATATCATCAATGAGGTCTAATAGTTTATTTGTGACCACCCCATAAGAAATAGACCCTCGTGGTAAAGCCGCTGGATCAAAATCTTATTTGGTTGCTCAGGTAAAAAAAAAATATAATATAGGAAGTTCTGTGTCATGGGTGTGGCAAAAAGGGAGAATATGTTGTGCGATTAATTTATTTTGTGTTTAAGAAAATTTTTACGCGCACCTTAATAGTTTTGAAAAGTGTAGCGAGAAAGGGGAGTGGGTAAAAAGAGTCATAAAAAAATGCACATTTATTACAGTAAATTATCAGTGTATGTGTGCAACACCTATGAACTGCCATAAGGAAGAGAACTGCCTGGCAATTTTTAGTAAATTTTTTAGGTCCAACATTCTGCTCTGATTAATTTCTATGTTTTTCTGATACAGAGCTCCAAATTCCCTGAATAGACAAATTTAAATTCAAAAAAAATTCCGGCTGCCTTCTGCCACCACTAGAGGGAGCTTGCTGCATACTGTGTATACATTGAGCTCAATAATAAATCTGTATGCAGTAAGCTCTTTATGCTCCCTCTAGTGGTGACTAGGCAGTCAATATTTTATCATTTAACTCTATGTCTATGCATTGGAAATGAAGCCAACCATTATAAACGCGTGTATTAAAAAATTAATCTGCACCGAATTTTGGATTTATTTCTATAAACATCATTTTTAAAGGGTAGGGATTCAGTTCAAAGATTATAAGAAGTATGTCCAAAGTATCCAGATGTTGTGTGTAACATGCGGCTGAAGTGTGTTGCTGTAAATGAGGTGTTTTTGTGAAGTGTCTGTCGAATGTCTATGAAGTGTTGTGTGATAATTGTGTACAAGAAGTGTGTCGCCTGCCAAAGTGAGTGGAGAACAGTGAAGAATGGGGTGCAGACAAAAAAATAGATATTTGGAAAAACATTAGCAATTTATGTTGGCCTGTGGGCTATGCTGCGGGCGGCGGAGGGGGGGGGTCGATTGACACCGACTGATAAAAAGGTGTCAAGAGTAAGAGCTATGAAGGGTCAGAGGTGACATTCCTGACTGCACAAATTCACTGCTCATAGAAAATTTATCTTTTTACTTAAAAATGAACACCTAAACACCGGTTTATACAAAGGACTATGAATGGGAGAATACCCGACACTATGATAAACACCTGTGCAAATTACAACCCACCCTCCCCCATCTCATTCTCAACCCAGGGACTGCAGAACAAAGCTGGATAACATGCGGCCAGGGCCTGGGGCCCATTTACAGTCTGTGTCAGGTTCTTATTTTGATATATTCAGTGGATTCCAGTCATTAGTGGTGTTAAGAATCTCTAAGGTGTTATATTTTCTTAGAAGTTTTTGAGCTGCTTTAGGTTATTAAGGCCATAATTTTACTCCTGATAAGTGTCTTCTGCAGGTTTTTTTATTATCTGTCACAATATACAGATGCGTTTATAAAAAAAATTCTAAGCTTGTGTTCACTTTATCCACTGGATAGGGGATACATGTGTGATCGCTGGGGGCAATGCAAAGATTCAGTCCGTCCCCCCGTCCCCTCCCCGATCCACTTTCCCGACATCTCCTTCCCCCTCGCCATGTTTGTTTTCTCTACCAATCAATGAGGTGTCATTTTTTTTATGTTGCTCGAGCATAAAGCCATTTTTACACTTTACAAGCAATATAGTTTTATATACAAAACCAACAACACCAGAACCAAGCTCATTACATATATACAGCACCAGAACAAAGCTCAGTGCATATATATATATACACATCATCAGAACAAAGATCAGTACACATATGCCAGAACAAAGCTCAGTACATATATACAGCTCCAGAACAAAGATCAGTACATATATACAGCACCAGAACAAAGCTCAGTGAATATATATACACATCATCAGAACAAAGATCAGTACACATATGCCAGAACAAAGCTCAGTACATATATACAGCTCCAGAACAAAGATCAGTACATATATACAGTGCCAGAACCAAGATCAGTACATATATACAGCACCAGAACCAAGCTCAATACATATATACAGTACCAGAACAAAGCTCAGTACATATATACAGCACCAGAACAAAGCTCAGTACATAAATACAACACCAGCACAAATACAGCTCAATTTAGTGCAACCCCTGCCGTATAGGTTTACACTAAATTGTATACAGCTCCTAACATAACCCGAACAATGGTAAGGATATACTGGGAGATGCTGTTTCACCCAAAAAAAATATAATAATCATAGCACCCATCACCTCGCTGCAGATCATACAGTGACTACAGTGCTAATTAGAGGCAGAATAAACATTTACATTAAGTGACTCACAGGTGACGTCAGATTCCAGTTGTTCTTTTTCTCTTTTCTTCTCCATCCGGTCCAGACCTTTATGACGACAGCCCATTTCTGCAGTTTGCAACTCAGATGTCTTCAGCTTGTCACTTTTCAAACATTTCTGCACCTAAAACAAAGATAAAGTTCTCATTGTGCCAAACACTGTGCCCCTAAATATAATAGCGCCATACGCTGCACCTCTAATTATAATAGCACCATACACTGTGTACCACACACACTGTGCCCCCTGTAGATTGTGCCCCCCCATAGAGCCCCCTGTATATAGTGCCCCACATATAGCATGCTCTGATAATAGTGCCCCACATGTAGCCAGCCCCCCCGTAGATAGTGCCCCACATACAGCCCCCCCCCTGTGTATAGTGTCCAACATATAGCTCACCCCTGTAGATAGTGCCCTGCATATATCTCCCCCTATAAATAGTGCTCCACATATAGCCCAACCCTGTATATAGTGCCTCACATATAGCTCCCCCTATAGTGCTCCACATATAGCCCACATCTGTGTATAGACCCCCTGTATATAGTGCCTAATATATATCTCCCCTATAGTAGTCCACATATAGCCCACCCCTGTATACAGCCCCCCTGTATATAGTGCCTCACATATAGCTCCCCCTATGGTGCTCCACATATAGCCCACCCCTGTATATAGCCCCCCCTGTAGATAGAGCCGACCCCTGTAGGGTAAAAAAACAAAAACTTTACATACTTACCTTAATCCCGTTCCTGCACCATCCGGTGGCAATGCAGACCTGCTCTCTTCTGAACAGGTCTGTTGCGGTTCAATTACGTCATCACGCCACTTGCATCTATGAAAGGCGCTATGAAAGGCGCTGATTGGCAGGGCATTATGCCCTGTCAATCAGCGCGTTTCAATGACGCAAGCACCGCAAAGAAGTAATCGCGCCGCTTTAGTCTTTGAAAATCGCTGAATAGCCGGGCACGGAACGTACCCGGCCATTTATCACCTATGGTGCAGGAGCGGGTGGCGGCGGCTGGTTTCAGTGGTGGAGCCCATGATTGCAGTAACACAGGTCTGCAAACACAAAACATTGGGAGATTTTTAACTAAAACTATGCAACGCTATTTCATTTTTTTATATATCATAGCACTATATCTATGCAGTATATGTGATATTGAAGCAATATAAATAGATACGATTATTGCAGTAGTAGCAACACTCATGTACTGTAGTTACACCACTTGAGTTAAAGTGTCCTCTTGTAAGACCTCTCTACTACATCTTGACTTTCTGAATTCTGTACAGATGTCTGATGCAGGTGAGTGCTGTGATAAACACAGTGGGGTATAACATATGTACCCCTCCCTCCACACCCTTAAGGAAGTATTCCGACCATTAATCTCATATCTATAGGTGAGGGTCCAACCTCATGGATACTCACCTAGCGATGAAAATTGGGGTTATTGTGCCCCCGTTTTGCAGTAGAAGCCGGCCACTATAAGGAGGATAAGCAGGAGAGAGCCACCTGTGCATGTGGAGGTCTCTCTCCGTTATAGTCTATAGAAGTTACACAAAAAGCCGAGGATAAAAACGTACCAGACATTCTGCCCATATAATACCAATCAAAATGCTTATATAATTATTTTTGGCATAGCCCTATATAACAATATGAGCCCTAATAATGCCAGCCACAGTGTCCTCAGAGTCGTAACAGGCGCATCATAATGCTATTATCACTCATGGCATGATCGTGACCCCCCCCCCCCCCACAACTGCAGTCTGGGAAGAGTACACCCTTATGGACAGTGAATCTCTGACTGTTTCACCCTAGGTCAGATGGGAACCGGTGGCGCCGGGAAGACCCGCCCCAGCTCATATTTCCCATGAGGAAGAGGATGAAATTAACTTTAGGTAATCCCCAGCCTCACCATATACCAAGCCCAAACAGTTATAGGGTATGCGCAGCCTTGTACTTTGTGTTTTTTTTATATAGATAATGTAAATGTTGCAGCAAGTGAAATATGTAAAAATTATGAATAAATTATTGTTAAAAGTAAATAGGAAATAAACTTGGCCACAGTGTACGTCAGGCTACAAGGATTTTCTCTTGTAGAAATTCTGCCGAGAACACAGATGATAAACTATTCCCAATCCCTTCCATTTGTAGATGGCAGCGGGTGAAGCTCAGCATTTCTGGTCTCCCGCTGCAGTGGAGGAGAGCTCCTGCTACAGCCAGATGCCTTACAGCCAGGTCCGATTTGAGGTTGAGAAACGACTGGGGAAAATGGCTTATTTTAGGGATGTGTGTTGAAAAATCCTTTAGAGCTAATTACACGAGATAGAATAGGAGGAGGATATTTATTTATTTATTTGCTGGGATTTTTATTTATTTTTTCATATTTCCTATATTGCACCTTTAACTTAATTTGACACCCAATGGTCCAAAATTGTACTGGTCCATCAAGTATCCAAAATTGTGCCAAGCTGAATTTTTCATTTAGTGCTTAAAAGGTTATTCCCATCTTATAAAGTGATGGCATATCACTAGGATATGTCATCACTTTATGATCAGTGGGGCCTCTGGGACTCCCACCGATTCTGAGAATGAAGGGGCTACAACACTGATTTAACACTGCATTCCCCTGTAAGTTTTTGCTGCACAACTGAGCTACCAGCCACCCGACTTTGAAGAGAACTGGAGCCAACCCCATTCACTTGCAGTCAGCCCCATTCACAGCGGGTGACCAGGGCGCCATTATGCAGGGGGAAACAGTGAACGAGATGAAGGGCTAAATCAGTGCTGTAGCCTTTTTACTCTCGGGATCGGTGGGGTCGGACTCCCACCAATCATAAAGTGATGGCGTATTCTAGCAATATGCCATCACTTTATAAATTGGGAATACCCCTTTAAAAGCTCTGTAGGGACTGGAGATTATCTGTGGAGGATTTCTGGGAGGTCTAGACCCCAGTAGTCACATTCCTGCTGCCTATGAACTCACCAAAAAGCAATGACAGGTCAGACTGCATTCCCATTAATACTTGCCCAGCTTAGAGAATGGCTGCCTCCACTATATGCACACAAAGGAATGGCCTTCAGGGCCGTCCCTGGTAAAGTACAGTAGGCCTGTCACACTATCACTTGCTTGTCCCTACAAGCAGCAAAACTTGAAAGGCAACTTTTTATCGGAACATTTTCTATTTTATTTTATTTGTTTACCCTCAAAATTTAAGAAAGGAAATATTAAAAAAAAACTCCTATATTAAAGAGTCTCTGTCACCACATTATAAGTGGCCTATATTGTACATGATGTGATCGGCGCTGTAATGTGGATTACAGCAGTGTTTTTTATTTAGAAAAACGATCATTTTTGACGGAGTTATGACCTATATTAGCTTTATGCTAATGAGTTTCTCAATGGACAACTGGGCGTGTTTTACTATATGACCAAGTGGGCGTTGTACAGAGGAGTGTATGACGCTGACCAATCAGTGACCAATCAGCGTCATACACTTCTCTCCATTCATTTACACTGCAGATAGCGATATAGCTATATCGCTATGTGCAGTCACATAAACATACTATAAGGGTATGTTCACACGTAGTCAACAAAAACGTCTGAAAATCCAGAGCTGTTTTCAAGGGAAAACAGACCCTGCTTTTCAGACGTTTTTTTACCAACTCGCATTTTTCGCTGCGTTTTCACGCCGTTTTCGCTGCGTTTTTTACGTCCGTTTTTGGAGCTGTTTTCATTGGAGTCTATGAGAAAACAGCTCCAAAAAACGTCCAAAGAAGTGTCCTGCACTTCTTTTGACGAGGCTGTATTTTTACGCGTCGTCGTTTGACAGCTGTCAAACGACGACGCGTAAATAACAGGTCGTCTGCACAGTACGTCGGCAAACCCATTCAAATGAATGGGCAGATGTTTGCCGACGTATTTGAGACGTATTTCCAGACGTAAAACGAGGCAAAATACGCCTCGTATACCTCTGAAATTTGGCCGTGTGAACATACCCTAACACTACTCATGTGTCATGACAATGAATATACATTACCTCCAGCCAGGACGTGATGTGTATTCAGAATCCTGACCACTTCTGTAGCGTCTGTGTGATTTACAGCACAGCGAGATCTCACTGTGAATGACAGTTTACAGCGTAATCTCGCGAGACCACGCCTGCTATGCTGTAAATCACAGAGATGCCACAGAAGTGGTCAGGATTCTAAATACACATCATGTCCTGGCTGGAGGTAATGTATATTCATTGTCATGACACATGAGTAGCGTTATAGTGTGTTTATGTGACTGCACATAGCGATATAGCTATATCGCTCTCTGCAGTGTAAATGAATGGAGAGAATTGTATGACGCTGATTGCTCACTAATTGGTCAGCGTCATACACTCCTCTGTACAACGCCCACTTGGTCATATAGTAAAACACGCCCAGTTGTCCAAGGCGAAACTCATTAGCATAAAGCTAATATAGGTCATAACTCCGTCAAAAATGATCGTTTTTCTAAATAAAAAACACTGCTGTAATCTACATTACAGCGCCGATCACATCATGTACATTATAGGCCACTTATAATGTGGTGACAGAGTCTCTTTAAAGAGGCTCTGTCACCACATTATAAGTGCCCTGTCTCCTACATAATGTGATCGGCGCTGTAATGTAGGTGACAGTAATGCTTTTTATTTTAAAAAAACTATCTATTTTCACCACTTTATTAGCGATTTTAGATTTATGCTAATGAGTTTCTCAATAGACAACTGGGCGTGTTTTACTATTGACCAAGTGGGCGTTGTACAGAGGAGTGTATGACGCGGACCAATCAGTGACCAATCAGCGTCGTACACTTCTCTCCATTCATTTCGTCAGCACATAGGGATCCTTTTAGATCGCTATGTTCTGTCTTATACTAACACATTAACGATACTGAAGTGTTTAGACAGTGAATAGACATTCCACGGGATGTCTATTCACAATCTCTGCACTTCGTTACTGTTTCTGTGATAGTTACAGCAGAGGAAGCGTAATCTCGCTGTAACCTGTAATTTACAGCGTAATCTCGCGGGATTACGCTTGCTCTGCTGTAACTACCATATACTCCTCTGTCATACACTCCTCTCTCCCTGTAGAGCTAAATCCTGCTCCCGCCAGGTCCGCGGGACCTACGGGTTCAGTGTCAGCGAGTCCTGCGTGTCTCTGGATCCACCTGCTATCTATCACATCTAAGTTCATAACTACCATGCAATATATTACAGGTGGATCCTGTGTTTCAGAGACACGCAAGACCCTGAACCTGTCAGGTGCGGACTGACGGATTCAGGTCAAAACTAAAGATACAGCTGGTCTGTATAGAGACTACAAAGCAAAAGTATCTAAAAAAGTAAAACTCATTTTTAATAAAGACTAATTATAAAGTTACACCAAACACAGTGATTGACCTGTATACATATATATATATATATATGTATATATATATATATATATATATATATATATATATATATATATATATATATATATATGCCCCTGAAAGGTTTACATAGCCTTTAAGGGGTGTAAAGGAGCCAAAAGGGTGGGGGGGGCAGTGGTGTCAAGAAAGAGAAGATCCTCGTCCCCCAGATTCAGTGGAGAGGTCAAGTTCCATTGCCATGAATAGCGGATACATAAACCTTTGCGTGCTTTGTAATTTGTATAAAATTATTATACTGTTATAATGTTTCGGCAGTGTAATTGGACTCCTGACACGTGAACACTGGACCCCTGGTTACAAAATTGAGTTATTTTTTATCTCATGGCTTTGGATCAAACACTTCACTTAGTGACTTTAATATCCTCAAAATAACCCCTGAGCCCGCCATTAATCCAATAATTGGTTACCTCCGCTGCGCAGCCTTTTACCTGTCATTTACAATTAGACTTCTAAAGTCAAAGCAGGATTATTCCCTTATACTTATTTCTCTGTGCACAATGCAAATAAATATCTATAATTTTGATTATGTGATTTTCTGTTTTTTTTTAAATATAATCTATCTCTCACTGGTAAAATTAACCTAGCCTAAAAATTCTAGACTGTTCATGTCTTTGACAGTGGGCAAACTTACAAAATCAGCAAGGGATCAAATACTTATTTCCTTCACTGTATATATATATATATATACACATGGCTCTATACTCCGTTTTCTTCTTTGTAAAAAAAGATGGATAGATGGATAGATGGATGGATGGATGGATGGATGGATGGATGGATGGATGGATAGATGGATAGATGGATGGATGGATGGATGGATGGATGGATGGATGGATGGATGGATGGATGGATGGATGGATGGATGGATGGATGGATGGATGGATGGATAGATAGATAGATAGATATGAGATAGTGTAATAAGGGTCCAGGATATGTCTGACGCTCCGCATTACGTTTTATTTGCCACGTAGAAGCACACAGTTATTTCCAGAATTATTTGGACAGTGACACAAGTTTTGGGATTTTAGCTCTTTACCAAAACATATTGAATATACAGTTATGTAATGAATATGAGCAATTACTTTTGAGCCCCTGAGATGAGGCGGCTGTGTAGAAAAATGGCTGCAATTTCTAAACGTTTCACAGGATATTTTTGTTGAACCCCTTGAATTAAACCTGAAAGTCTAAACTTCAATTGCATCTCAGTTGTTTCATTTCAAATCCAATGTGGTGGCAGCAGAGCCAAAATCATGAAGATTGTGTCACTGTCCAAATAATTCTGGACCTGACTGTATGTCTTATTTCCGGTGCAGTTTTCAGTAAAGCCTCTAGATTTAACATAGATGTCGTTTAATTCTATATATTACATTGCAGCATCTAGTTTACACACAGGAGATGTAACAAAATACAAAGCTATACAATATATACAGTAATAAATATTTGTACATCACATGAATAATACAGTTTACATATCTACATCGCTGTGTTCTGGCCATATAGTGACTGTATGGGGAAGCCCATATTAAAATGTAGAAGATTGGTGGTAATACATAGAAGAGTCTATGGTGCTTCATATACATCTATCACATATAAATACAGTAACTCCTGTGTTCCATGTCTTTATCTGCTCCATGCTGGAAGAGTGAGGTCTTGATGGATAAAGGTTGGTCCGGTTTGGTCAATCCAATTTTATTACAAGGGTCCCCAATGATATGCTGATCACAGGTTGTCCTGCTGCTGAGACCCACATTAATTAGCTATAATCCACGAGGGAATCCAGAAGCAAGTGTTCAGTTATCCTGCAGCACCACCACAGGAGAAATGAAGCATTACACAGTGTCCACTAAAATCAATGGGCTGTGCATATAATGCACGAAGGTGCCAAGTCCTTCAGATCAAGAAACGCTGTTTGTAGCCGCTCTCCGTTCTGGGTAAGTGATGAGGGTCTTGAATGTGAGACAACATAACTCAGCATTCCCTAATAGGGTATTTAAAAAGTTGGTTTTCTAAACCAGACAACTTTTTTAAGCTGGCTTTATAGTATGTAGACCAGGCAGTACATTGGGGAAGATCTGAAATTATTCTCTGCTTGCTGTGACACTGGCACCTCTAGGGGGAGCTTACTGCATACAGATTTCTACAGCTCACATTTAAGTTTAATACTAGCTGTGTAAATTCATATGCAGTTAGCTCCCCCTAGTGGTGACTGTGTGCACTCAGAATTATATAATTTATCAAGTCACAAAAGCAGAGCTCCCCTATACAGATATATTATAAAATTATTCAGCACTGAACAGTCTTGAAAACAAGTATGGTGGATATTCACAATAAAAAAAGACATAGTATATTCAGCAGAACTCTCAGTGGGAACTGGGGCCCAATTTTTAAGTGCATAAAATAATTTATTAGTTGGGTAATTGGGCTTCAGGGTATAACACTAAGACATAACTGTACTTGGCACTTCATATTGAGAATTCTATCAATTACTTTCAAATACATCTTTGGAGATTCCCAATTTGTAATAAATGCCAATACTTAAAGTGAATGTTCAACTTTTAACACCATGTCGTTATGTGCTGATTAACTGCTTAATATTTCTTTATTGCCGTTAGGGCCTGTTCACATTACCGTCCGCTTTCGGTTCCGGGCTTCCGTCGGAGGTTTCCGTCGGGTGAACCCCGCAATGGAAAGTTACTATTGGTATCAATGGTGACGGAAACATTGCTAATGGTTTCTGTTAGTCACTATTCGGGAAGGTTTCCGTTTTTTCCGACGGAATCAATAGTGCAGTCGACTCCACTATTGATTCCGTCGTTAAAACAGAAACCTGCCGGAATGGTGACGAACGGAAACCATTAGCAATGTTTCCTTCACCATTTATATCAATGGTGATGGAAACGGAAGCTGTGGTTTCAGTTTGACTTTCCGTTGCGGGGTTCACCCGACGGAACCCCGGAACGGAAAGCCAACGCTGATGTAAACAGGCCCTTAGAGCTCTGTTCTTCTGGTACAGAGCTCCAAACTCCCTGCATAGACCGAGTTAAAAGATACTGTAACATTCTGGCTGCCTGCAGCCACCACTAGAGGGCGCTAAGGAGCTTACTGCATACTGTGTATACATTTAACTCAATAATAAGACAGTATACAGACATCTCCATCTAGTGGTGTCTAGAATTTTATTTTTTATGTCTATGCAGGTGATTTGGGGCTTTGTGTCAGAAAATTCAAGTCCTTGAGTTGGAATTTTGCATCTGTGTTCTGCCATAAAATGTTAGTAAATGATGGACAATCACTTTAAGGAGAATCCCTGTATAAAATTATTTATAATATGTACATCAAAATATTCAATGTATCACTCCTAAATGAATTTTCATGGTCTGGATCAACATTTCAGTACATGCAGCTACAGGTATTTGCTATATTATACACTGCCTCTCCAGGCTGCACAGGCTTGTTTCAGGTCTCTCCCACTTAGCCAACAGAAATCATGAGAAAATTACACCAGAAATCCTTCTGGACATTGCAGCGACTTGGCTTCTGACTTTTAAGTGCCGCAATTCCAGTTTGCAGCCCCCAGAAAGCAATCAAAGGTCTAAAAATGAATGATGACATTTTGATTGGAACGCTGGGGAAGAGCCTTGTTTTGTGTAAAATATTAATAACTTGGGATGTTTATGTGTTCCCCAACCTGTGGTTCTCCAGTTGGTGCAAAACGACAACCTCTATTGTGCGGCTGTAAGGGCATGCTGGGAGTTATAGTTTTTCAATAGCCGGAGATCCCCAGGTTGGAGACCACCAGTCTGTAACAATGTAGTGCTTATTCTGTGGGAATAATACAAATTTCTATATACTTATATTATCAATTCCTCAGATTTTTTAAAATGTCTGCTTGCAGTCAGTGAATGTAAGCGTTTACTTACATTCAGTGTTTGAGAACCCATACTAATCATGCATTGCGTGTCTCGTTACCATGCATATCTCAATTTTCAATCTGAAATCTAGGGGCATTTTGAGCCGCACTCTTGATGTGCCAGAAACATCCAAAAAACACATAGAAACGCTGCTTTTTATGCGAAGCTGCAAAATCACTATGAGGCTGGGTTCACACACCCTATTTACGGACGTAATTCGGGCGTTTTAATCTCGAATTACGTCCGAAAATACGGCACCAAAGCGTCGGCAAACATCTGCCCATTCATTTGAATGGGTTTTACGATGTTCTGTGCCGACAGTCATTTTTTGGCAAAGAAGTGCCTGTCACTTCTTGAGACGTAATTGGAGCCGTTTTCCATTGACTCCATGGAAAAACAGCTCCAATTACGTCAGTAATGGACGCAGCCAAAAGCGCCTGCACATGCCATTACGGCTGAAATGCCGGAGCTGTTTTCTCCTGAAGACAGCTCCGTAATTTCAGCCGTAACGGAGGGTGCCGTGTGAACATACCCTGACTCTACAGTCCTGCTTTTGGGTCAATCCCACGTGTATTAGGGTATGTTCACACGAGGACAACTGTCTCGTACTGAAAACATGATTACAGTACGGGACAGTTGTCTTGCAGCGAGGCAGGGACTCCTAGCGTCGTACATAACTATGATGCTAGGAGCCCGGCTCCCTGCACTGTGTTCGGTCCGGGACTTGTGGCCGAAATACGTCCATCAATTACGGACGTAATGACCTCGTGTGAACATACCCTTAGGCTGGGTTCACATGTGGCGGAATTTCACTTAAATTCCGCTGCGGACACTCCGCAGCGTTAATCCGCAGCGGTGCCGTTTGTCCATTGACTTACACTTTAATTTAGAAGTGTTCGTTTAGACGAGGCGTAAAATTCCGCTGCGGAGCATAGGCTGCGGAGCGGAATTTGGTGTCCGCAGCATGCTCTGTCTGTTGCGGAGCAGTGGCGGACTCATGGCGGAATTTCTCCATTGACTTCAATGGAGAGTCAAAATTCCGCAATGAAGTCCGCAGATCTTATGTGTGCTGCGGAGCGTATTGGTTTTACTACCATGACATTTCTTCATTCTGGCTGGACCTATGTATTTCTAGGTCTACAGCCAGACTGAGGAAGTCAATGGGGCTCCCGTAATGACGGGAGCGTTGCTAGGAGACGTCTGTAAATAGTCACTGTCCAGGGTGCTGAAAGAGTTAAGCGATCGGCAGTAAATGTTTCTGCACCCGGGACAGTGACTACCGATCTCAATATACATGTATCTGTAAAAAAACATATAAGTTCATACTTACCGAGAACTCCCTGCGTCTGTCTCCAGTCCGGCCTCCCAGGATGACGTTTCAGTGTAAGTGACGGCTGCAGCCAATCACAGGCCAAGCACAGGCTGCAGCGGTCACATGGACTGGCGCGTCATCCAGGGAGGTCGGGCTGGATGCCGAAAGAGGGACGCGTCACCAAGACAACGGCCGGTAAGTATGAAAATCGTTTACTTTCACTAGGGAAAGTGCTGTCCCTTCTCTCTATCCTGCACTGATAGGGAGAAGGGAAGCACTTTTCCCGCAGTCCGCAGCAGCTAGTCCGCATCAATGTACTGCACATTTTGTGCAGATCCGCAGCAGAATCTGCAACGCAGATTCTGTGCGGCATTGATGCGGACAGTTGCGGAGGAAATCCGCCACGTGTGGTCATGCCCTTAGTGCTTCAAAAATGCAAGTTTCCAGCCATTCAATGTAAACAATTATGTTTCCATTCACTGAGAGCAAGCATATATGTTAAAAATCGTGAAAAATTAATACACAAAGTATATTAGAAAAGTTTGTAAAATAAAAAACTAAAATTCCTTTAAGGGCCACAGGTAATAAACTAGTCAAACAAAAAGAGCAGCATGACATCCAACCAATCATTGGCTTGTGATTGAAAGCTGGAATCTGGGGGGTTGCTATGGGCAAAAGCTCCACTTTTGTCTGCACCAGTTTTTTACATGAACCTCAAACCGTCCTGATCTCCAGTATGACCCTGATATACATTATATAATTGCTAAATATTAATAGATTTATTCTGGCATATAAAAGCGTATAAAAATAATTATATACAAAATGTACAACTTACAGACCTCAGGAAGTAACATAAATAAATCCTATGTACACATCTATGCTATGGATCGATCTTACATTAATAACAGCCATAAAGTAAATAATAAGCACAGCAGGTAGGGGGCGCTGTGGGGGGAATGTCTCTGAGAGTGACTCAGTGGGGACGTTGTTGCAAAAATAGCATCTGTCTCATTCCTGGGTACGGCCATGTTACAGATATTCCCTTCACAACACGAAGTGCAAACCTACAGGAACAAGAGAATATAGATTATTCAGACATTGCATAAAATGTATGCTCAATGATTAAAGCATTAGGGAAATGCATAAATAACAATCACCTTATATATACTTATAATCAGAACTGCTCCCATTACGTGCAGGAGTCAGCAGGACCCTACAAGCAATTGAGATTCAATGCAGCTTCCTCAGTTCTTCAGCACGGATAAGCTGTTTTATGGCAGCCTGTATCTGCTGCTCCATCGACAGAATACTGGCTACCATAAATGGCAGCTTGTATTCTGCTGACAGATTTATTAAAATCCGTATTACTCTAAATCCCCTGAGCTTATCATTGGATCCATCTTTCAGCAATCATGATAGGAAACATTAGAAGATTGCTATTTAGGCAATTCAGTATATCAGTATTAGTACACGTAACCATATAGTTTAACGTAAGGCTGGGTTCACACTGAGTTTTTTGCAGGAGGAAAATCTGCCTCAAAATTCCGTATGGAATTTTAAGGCAGATTTTCCTCTGCCTGCACGCCGATTTTCGTGGCATTTTTCGCCCGCGGCCATCGAGCTCCGCGGGCATAAAAAGCCGCGAAATACGCTTTCTCTGCCTCCCATTGATGTCAATGGGAGGTCAGAGGCATAAACGCCCGAAGATAGGGCATGTCCCTTCTTTTTCCCGCAAGCCGGTTTTTCCGCTCGCGGGAAAAAATAGCCTCCGTCTCCCATTGAAATCAATGGGAGGCATTTTCGGCCGTTTTTTTGCGCGTTTTCCGACGTGGTTTCCACGTCAAAAAACATGTAAAAAAACTACGTGTGAACTGGCCCTTAATGTCAACACTAAAAGGGTAAATAAACATTCAACAAACTTCTGACATGTCATAGTGACATGGCAGAAGATTTGATTGGTGGCGGTCCGAGCACTGATACCCCCATCAATCGCTAAAACGAAGCAGCAGAAGCACGGCTGAGAAGCACTCAGCCGCTTAGTTTCTGTTCGACTTTTTCCGGATATCAATGTAGCGTAGTACGGGGTCAATAGAAATTTCAAGAGCGCTCACACGAGCACTTCTGCCGCTTCGTTTGGTGCTGCGATATGGTGGGGGTCTCAGTGCTCGGACCCCCACCAATCAAAACTTCTGACATGTCACTATGACATGTCAGAAGTTTGTTGAACGTTTAGTTACCCTTTAAACACCATTTTGTTTATTTAAAATAAATATACTCAAAATTCTGCACACATTAATATATCTTTTAAGCAGTGGGAGTTTTTAATTTTCTAATACAGAGCTCCAAATCCGCTGCCTAGACAAAGAGCTAAAAGATAACATGCTCACTTCCTGATGTCACCACTAGAGGGAGCTCAGGAGCTTACTGCATACTGTTTATGCATTGCACTCAATAATAACACAGAATACAGCAAGCTCCTAAGCTCCCTCTAGTTGTGGCTGTAGGCAGCCAGAATGCTATGTTTTAAATCTATATCTATGCACAGGATTTGGAGCTCTGTATTAGAAAAATAGAGCTCTGTATCCTATAAATATACATTAAGAAATTGATAAGGTCAGAATGTTGGACTCAAAAACGACATGATGTTAAAATGAGAACAATCTTAAGGATCAGAAAGTGCCTTGAGGTTGAAAAACATAATATCCGTTTTTTATTTCCAGCCTTGTGTCTAGATTACAGTGACGTTTCGCACTATTTTCCTGATGGACGACATTAGACCATCGGCTCCTGGAGTAACTGAGTTTTACTGTATGGGATTGTAGTTTTATACCTTGTGACCCTGAAGAGCGGACTCTCTGCATCCTGTGTTCAGGCACTGCTCCAGCGACGCACAGCTCTTAGTCACTGACAAGCTTTCCCCTGATGCATCCATAATGTGCTGAGAGTAACAATATCTGGTACCTGGTTAACAAATACATTGTGTTAACATTACACACCGCCGTAACGTATATACTAGTAGCGCTACATTGTCTGGTCTGTGCAAAGGAATCTTTAAGGGGTTGTATGAGACATGGCTGCATTCTTAAAGAAACAGCGCCACTCTGGCTATATCTGGTATTGCAGCTGAGCCCCATTCACTTGAATACTGTAATTCCAGCCACAGACCGTGGTACTGTTTCTTTAAGAAATCAGCCATGTTTTTCTGATCTCATATCAGGTTTTATGCCGAATAAACTTAATCCCTGTATAATCTAAACAAAGTATAATAGAAAGTTTTAGAACTTTTCATTATACAATGATTAAACTGTGTTGACATTAATCCATAAAATCCCTTTAATCTAGAAATACTTCCCTATTATAATATTGACACAGTATTTTTTTACCGATATCATTGACAAGGCTATTTTTTTCCAGTTACAGCACAATGGGTTGCATCTGGTATTGCAACTTATTCAACTAAATACGCTGCAATACCAGACACAGCCCATAAGCAAGAGTGGCGCTGTTTCCGGAAAAACACAAATCTTTTTTCTAATCTCATACAACCTTTAACATTCAGCTCATCTGAACATGTGACTTATTTCTATAGAGGGAGGTGGGACAAAAAATTTTCTTTTCACACTCAAACCATGATCTCAGAAAACAAACAAGACGATAGCAAACCCTTCTTACAGCCTAGAAGCTGCCGAGTCGTGTTTTTATAAGTCGTCTAACACATCTGTCATCTCGATTCCGAACACATAAGGCTACGATTCAAAGAAAAATATTTATCTAACAATAAAAGTCTAAAAGTCTAAAATTCTAGACTAGATTGATATGTGATTTGCAAGACATGAGTTGAGGTTTCCACTGGAATTTATGGATGTATATTATATATAATACTGCAGCACATATGGAACCGTGTCATTTATATTGCTGCTTTATGTTGTATGGTGGCATCAAATGGGTATTTTCCACTATTGTACCTTTATGTATGGGTCACTGTACGGCACCCATAGTCCATGTGCCACCGCTGCGTCCCCTACCCCCAGCATAATGGGTTCTGATGATTCCCCTTACTTGTGAATATACTACACAGAAACTTTACAACACAATGAAAAATCTCTTTGTGTTATATCAAAGGATCTTGTCAGATTTGGCCAAAAACATTGGACTATTTAGGGCCAGCTTTATTTTTTCACTTCTTATGGAAACAACCTGCTGGATCCATCTAAGTCATCATTACTGTATATATTAGGACAAAGTGAATTTCACTCTAGTCTGTTGAGTAGAATAGACATTTTTTACTGACTACTTCTATGTATAAGACTACAGGCATATGGCCGTACTAGGGATTTGTGTGGTACGGATCCTTAAAATCTATGTACACCGTTGAAATATATATATATTTTTAAATATAAATGTGTATCAGTGTGATTAGTGCAACTTTCCCAATAAATTGTATTAAAAATTATTTTTACTTTTTGAGCTACAGCTGCTTTGTGTCCTGTATACAGAGCAGCTGTATCTAGCGCTGAAACCTGTACCCGTCAGATCAGCGGGACTGACGGGTTCAGTGTCTCTGACACACAGAATCCACCTGTTATCCATCACATCTAAGTTCATAAATTAGATGTCATTGATTACAGGTGGATCTGGCAAGCAGGACCTGCTTCACTGAACCTGTCAGTCCCGGGGACCTGACGGATTCAGGTCTTAGCGCACAATACAGCTGCTCTGTATACAGGATACAAAGCAGCTGTATCTCAAAAAGTTAAAATTATTTTTAAAAAAAAGTTTTTGGAAAGCTGCACTAATCACACTGATACACATTTTTATTAACAAAAACTACGATTTCAACGGTGTACATAGACTTTAATACATGTACCCCCGTGAAATCTTGACATGCTCCATTGGATGATGTATTATAGAGGGATTCTGAATACGGCTCCTCACGGAGGCAACACGGTAGCCCATGAAGTGTCTATGAGTACGTAATACACAAACATGCTGCCATACGGGTCCTAAGGCATTATCCACACTCGCATTTGTATAAAAATTTGTTGGCCCTCTTAAATTTCTATGGGGTTTAATCTGAAAATACATCAACTTACATTCATTGTTAGTAATTCCATCAAGATCAGGGTTTTCTTTTTGGTTTTTTAATTTTTTACTATACCCAAAAAGTTTTTTTCAGAGCCAAACAAATGTAACGGCTTAGGTAGGCCAGATAATAGCCAGTGGTTATATAAGAAAAACGTATAGTCACAGAAAAAACTGACCACTAAAAAAAACACCATAATAAAACGTAACTTTTACTTCATATTGATAAAAAAAGGAGGTTGTCATTTAAAAAAAGAGGGTGGGTAAAATCATGCTATAGGGAAAACAAACTGACCCCGTTAAACCCGACCAGGTCACCCCGCCTAAACAGCAATGCCCCTACTCGAGGGATGGCCTCGACCTCCAACCTATACCCTAGACACCCTGTTTATGGCCTATAAGATTTAATAGTCTGGAGAATGGTTGGGGTGTAAACACACAATGATATTTGGTGTGATACAAATAGGTCAAAATAAATATTAAAAAAACCAGAAGTGCAGTATTCAGAAAAATAACATATTGGCCTATATCCCTCAAGGATGGAAAAGGTGTATAGTAAAAAAAAAAATAATATACACATGTTACATTCCAGATCTCATTGGCCTTATGTATCTCTAATAGAAGGAGGTACTGCACATAAAATAGAAACAAAATAAGTACAGATAATAAACACAGTTCCAACGCGTTTCGCCTGGTAAAATGACAGATTCATCAGGAAACCACAAAATAGAAACAAAAACCCCCAAAAAACATTGCCACCAGGATACTTGGCGCAAGCTGACAGAAAAGCTGTTCCGAGGATTTGTCCTAATGTATAAGCTGCCCAATATACTTGACAGGTGAACAGAGAAAAAAAGAGAAGAAAACACTTCAGTAGTCATGGTGTTGTCTGAGTCATTTGTATGTTGCTACTCACGACCCCTGTCACCATGTCACGTCTGCCCCAGACCGCTGGTAGGTCTGATCATGCGCAGTGGAGGTAGTCCAGAGATGATGAGGATGGAGATTCCTCAATATTGGATTGTAATGGATGTGCTGATGATTTACCCAAAAAGCACAGCATTTTTGTTTGAAGAGCGTCTCATAATGCTCTGTTTCTTTCTCTTATCATTATGATCAATTAAAAAAATAGATCGGGCAACTGATGGGGGGGTATGGATCACATTACATGATCACAGAACCCTTTTTTCCCCATTGATTTGACTAATTGGGGCAGAAAAAAATACTTTCATGTTAGTCCACATTTCTATTTCGCAGACAGATAAAGTGATGCAAACTGATTTATATATGTAAAGGCATTTGGGTCAGTTGTGAGACAAAAAAATAGTTTTCAACATTAAAAAAGTCGTATTATTGGGTTTTTAGGTAATTGCCATTTTTCTTTGTAATTCTTTTTCATTTACAATTTATAGAGGTCGTGTAGAGTTATCACAACTGTATATACACAGCAGACAAAAAGTCCAGAAAACTTGGTGTGGAGCAGATTTCTACTAGAGTTATACCGGCATCCATGGAGGGGGTTATGGAAACAATGTCATCTCAGCTTTATCACTCGTCAGTAATTTTCCTGTTATTTATTTAGCCCAAATTTTTTTTCCAAATTACTGAACACAAAACATCACATCAGTCCCTGTCACCACAGAGACCCTCATTCTAATCTCTCTATCTTAGACACACACACTGGGGTCAATTAACGTACATAGATGTTTTTGGAATGGGGGGGAAATGAGGAGGAAACCAGAGGGAATGAATATAACTGAAGCGGGCAAAGTTTTTGAATCTAAGCTCCGGTACTGCAAGACAATAGTGTTACCTACTGAGCCACCATGCCGTCCATCAGTAACGTTCCAAAAATTAGCAAACCATCGCAGATCAAATATTAAAAAAGTTTTTGTTACAATTTGCATATTTCATTGTATAATATTTCTGTGCTTTTTAAATATTTACATGTTTGGGGGGTCATTCACCTTCTTCCCCCACTTTTCCTCTTCCTGGTTCTAATCTCTTGTCAAAATCACTTAAAATGAAACAACTGAGCATTATGATAAGCTGCAGGTTTAATCCGTTCTGGACAGAACACTATTGTGCGCTGATTAATTACTGTGTGAGGCTTCCAGACGCATTTTACCATGCGAAGAAAACACATTCTTTGCGGATGTTGATGTTTGGTAAATAGAAAGGCCACTTTCCCCCTGGAAGTAAAGAAAACTTTGTGGGCATGCTGAAACGTCGCCTCTTCTCTAGTAGCAGACACCAGGTGAGGTGCCGAGTGATACGCAGCAGGTAACATATAAATCACGAGAGCTGTCAGGAGTCCGGGGGCGCAAACATGGCTACAGCAGACAATGAATCTCTCAGGGAAAAGTGGAAACCTTCAGTCTGATCAGGACCACCCCATTTTTCATTGGAACATCTATAAGATGCCCCAATGATAAGCTCCCAGTAGGTGTCAAACGCACATGGTGCCCACTTGGCCAGTCAAAGTCATCACACATGGCCTAATGTGTACGTAGGTAATCTGCAGGTTACCTACGTGTCTTGCTGCAGTACGTCTAATATCTACAGATGTGGCATTGTAATAAACAACATCCTGTTATATCATGGGTCAACTAAAGCCGGTCAAAATTTCGAGACTTTTTGTTCACAGGATCCACTAATATTCTGACATCTATGGTGATCGGCAGATCATCCCTTTACCCAATGCCAGACATCAAACTGTCCATTTCTATTATTTCCCCAACACAAGCGACTCGAGATGTGGCTGGCGGACACTTATCTCCACTTTTAGGGTATGTTCACACGGCTTATTTATGGACGTAATTCGGGCGTTTTACGCCTCGAATTACGTTCGAAAATACGGCTTGAAAGCGTTGACAAACATCTGCCCATTGAAAGCAATGGGCTGACGTTTGTCTCTTCACACGAGGCGTATATTTACGCGTCGTTGTCAAACGATGGCGCGTAAATAGACGCCCGCGTCAAAGAAGTGTTCTGTCACTTCTTCAGACGTAAATGGAGCCGTTTTCCATGGACTCCATGGAAAACCAGCTCCAGTTACGTCCATAACGGACGCGGCGTTCAAGCGCCTGCACATGCCATTACGGCTGAAATGACGTGGCTGTTTTCTCTTGGAAACAGCCCCGTAATTTCGGCCGTTACGGACGCTGCCGTGTGAACATACCCTAACCATGCAAATTACATGTATGGAGTTGCGAGAGGTAGACGTCGGCGAATGATTGACTTAGCATAGCTCCCGTCTCTGCTGGTTACAGACCCCACACTCCTTTGTGGCATTGGGGAGGTCCTAGTGGTCGGACTATCAACAATCGATGTGCCATAAAAGTCTTTTATGGGAAAACTCCTTTTAATTATGGAGTCATGTTCTTGAAGGGAAATTATAGCAGAAGACAGAAGCAATACAGATGTATCTCATCACTGTAGACAAGTTCATTATGTTAAGGTCAAGGCAGGAGATTGCTATCCACTAATGGCATCCGTAAATCAAGTATTTCCACGATAAGATCGCCAGGAATTGCTGCGCTATATAAATCCCTACAATTACCTGCAGGCCATATTTTAGTAATAGCATAAAACAGAGCATCCAAAAGAAACGGGGCTTTAACGGGGCACATATCTGCACTTTCCCAGCATTATTCACAGCAGAATAACAGTGAAGGTTGGATATATCAGCTATAGAAGGTTATTGGCCCCGGGGGGAGCAGTAAAGTCAGATCTTGAACTTTCTCTGAAATACCAGAAATCAAAATAGTTGGTTCTTATTTGTTTTTTGTTTTTTTTGCAGCATTGACATTTTTTAACTTTACATTTCGCCCTAAGCCAATAAAACTCAATGTATATCCAGTTACCTGAAACACTCAGCTATAAACCTGTGCACGCAAAGCTGACAGATGTCCTGTACCCAGTAGTAACAAAATACAGTAACAAATCATCGATACAAAGTTAGTGGATTGAAAAAAAAATGTAATGCAGTATTACATGCCGGCCATAGACGGGCCACAGAGATGTAACGTGAAGCTCCTGGGCCCCAATCCAAAATCTGTAACAGGGCCCTTCAACTTATCATAAAGTGGCAGAGGGGTCTTTGGGCCCCCTGAGGCACTAAGGCCTTGGTGCAACTACTATCTCTGCACCCCTTATAGCAATGCCCTTGACGGGCCGGGTCATGTTCTGATTAATGGAGCCGGGGACCCATCTATATGACGTGCATATGTCCTGAATGGGCATATTCACAAGGGTCGTCTTCTTCACACAACCCTTTTAAAGGGCTTGTCGAGGTACGGACAACTATGACGTGTTCACAGGATAGGTCATCAGTATATGATCGATGTGGGTCTGACACCCGACCCCGCATCGATCAGCTGCTCCGGCTGCCTCTGTGTGCCGGATGTAATGCAGTGTATGCAGTGTTCGGAGCCGGAAGCAAATAGCTCAGTACACTGCATAGTGGCCGTGCTGCAGAACTGCAGCTCGGCCTTTATCATCTGCTTCCCGGCATGGACACCCAGTGCCCGGAGGAGGCTGGAGCAGCTGATCGGTGCGGGGCCCGTGTGTCAGATCACCACCGATCATATACAGATGACCTAGCCTGTGGATAAGTCATCAGTTGTCCATGCCCGGAAAACCCCTTTGCTCTCAATTTGCCAGGTAGAAAGCCTAAAATTCTACTTTTCTAGGAGCGCTAATTTACAGTGACAGCTGGGCTGAGGCGGGAGCAGTAGTTGTTATAACCACATCCCTTTTAGTCAGTTCTCTGCAGCTATTGGTTACATCTACAGAGCCGTGATGTCATTGCCCCCGGTATCTGCCTGTTCTGTATGATGTACCGTCACTTGTAAGGGTGGAGGACCTCCAGGAAAAGCAAACAAAATATTCTATTATGTTTTTTATATTCTGTTTCCGGTCTTGCCAAATTGCAAATTATGTTGCACAAGTGCTAGATTACCAGACTTTCTGGATTATTGGATTTAATTTTAAAGGAAACTTTCTTTACACTACCTGCTTAATGGGTGTCAAGGACCCCACGCGTTTTACAGCCTGTGGATCTACTTTAGGTTGTGCATTACATAAGTTTGTGATCTGCATTGTATATTGCCTCTAAAGTAATGCCCCCCACATGCTTATCCTATGCTCAGTAGGGTATGGTCTTACCTTGACCAGCTTTTGTATGTTTTGACATGTGCAGATGCGGACAACGCTTGCCTTAAAGGGGTTGTCTAAGATTATAAAAACATGGCTTCTTTCTTACAAGAACAGTCCTGTGTCATTCCATGGACTGTGCCCGGTATTGCAGCTCCGCTCGATTGAAGTGAATGGAACTGAGCTGCAATACCAGACACAACCTGTGGACAGGTGTGGTGCTGTTTTTGGAAGAAAGCAGGCATTTTTTTCGCATTCACGATCTCCACTTCTTATATCAGCAAAAAACTAAACTAAGCACAACTCCGTCATAACAAAACGGAGTACAGTCACAACATTACAGCGAGCAAGGTCATGTTTTCCAATATTTTATATTATTAAAGAGCAAGTTTAGTCAAATATAAATGTTTCACCGCCCCCATTCAAATGCATATTCCTGTCCATAGGGGGCAGCATTTTAAAAGGTAGTTCTTATTTAGTTGATTTATTCAGCTCTGTTTGTCGGCCCAACAGATGAATAGTGGCAATCGCTTTTCTTACACTCTTGGCAGCTCTTACAAAATGCATTACCCTGCAGGGGGCGACAGAAAACTTCTTCTTGGATAAAAGATCAGGAAATCTTTGGCTACGTTCACATGTAGTGGATTTGATGCAGATTTTCCACCCAGATTTGCAGATGGAAAATCTGGAGCGGACTACAATAGACAGATGTGCACGGATATGTTATGGATCTTCCCCATTGTTTTCAGTGGGGAAGAAGAAATCTGCAAGCAAATCCCAAATCCGCAAGTCCAGATAAGTTTAACATTAAAAAAAAAAATTACTACAAATTTTAAATAACAAAACACTATATTCACTTCCCCTGATGCTCCCATGGCAACACTTCCCTGCTATACCGCCGGTCTCTGTACACGCGGCCTTCATCAATGACGTGTCTTGTCGACACGAGTACTGCAGCCAATGACTGGCTGCAGCGGTCACATGTGACGACAAGTCATTGTTGGAGGTATTGTGTACAGAGAACGGCGGTATAGCAGGGAAGTGTTGCCATGGGAGCATCAGGGGAAGTGTTGACATGAGAGCGTCAGGGAAGGTGAGGATAGTGGGTTTTTTTTTGGTTTTTTTTAGAGACTCTGCTGTTTTCTGCTCGGAAACTTGCACCAAAATCCGAGTGACCTTCCGATGCGGATACTTGCGCCTTTCAGCGGATGTTTTTACCACACAATTTAAGAAAGTTTACTGTACCATGAATGTTCATTTTAATTGTGATTGGAATTGCTCTTTAAAAGGGGTCTTCCAACTTTCAACATAGTACCATATATTATTATTGGATCTAATCTATCAGGAGAATGAGGAATCTGGGCTGTTTTTATAACCTCATATACTCCATTGGACAAGTGCGGCCCCCTCTCCATTTGGTCTCCTGTCTGCTGCTGCCCTCCACCTTGATCTACTGAACTGGGGACAGGGAACCCCCATTCTCATTGACAGGACCAGTTCTCTGTAGAAACTGTGGGGGAATTTATTAAGACTGGCATTTTATTTACCAATCTTAAACTAAAGTATGTTGGTGTAAAATGCACATTCATTAAGAGGCGCTATCATTTCCTAAATTTCTTGCCTACTTAAAGGGTTATTTCAGCCTCCATAATTTTTCACCTATGCACTGGATAGGTGAAAAAAGCTAGATCGGTGGGGCTCTGACCGCTGGGACCCCCACTGATTGCCAAAACAGGGGATACTGGTTCCCTGTCCCCTCTAGCTGCAAGAGGGTGGCTAGGAGAAGTTAGAATAGAGCAGAGGCCGGGCATGCGCGGTTCCGCTCTATTCAAAGTCTATCTGGCTGACGGAAACAGCCAAGCACAGCACTCGGCTGTTTCCATCAGCCCCGTACACCATGTATGGAGAAGGACCGCACATGCCTGGCTTCAGACAATAGGTAGAGGTCCCTGTGGTCGGACACCCACCGATCTAGCATTTCTCACCTATCCAGTGAATAGGTAAAAAATGCTGGAGCTTGGAATACCCCTTTAATAATAAATATGCCGATCTGTGGTGGCCCAGCCACCTCCCGATTAACAGCGTCA
The DNA here is from genome assembly GCF_050947455.1 of Rhinoderma darwinii. Taxonomy (NCBI): domain Eukaryota; kingdom Metazoa; phylum Chordata; class Amphibia; order Anura; family Rhinodermatidae; genus Rhinoderma; species Rhinoderma darwinii. The sequence continues at coordinate 20,649,481 of NC_134692.1, read as the reverse complement.
GGTTTTCTCTGCAATTTTCAAAAGTGGCAGAGGAGACAAAAAAAGTTGCAGATTTTAGAGTAAATATGGCTTGCCCTAAAATTTACAACTATTTACGCCACTTAAGGAATGTAAGCCAGTTAATAAATTCCCACTTGTGAATATTAAATAGAATTCTCAAATAACAGTTAAGAATTTCCTCGGTTAAGAGTGTAAAGAATGTAAAGAAAGCTGAGGCTCTGCGCTAGTAAAGGATTTTTTGCTGTTTACTCCAAATAATTTTTTTTTTTCTTGGCTTCTGTCCGTGGGAATAAAGTAATTCAGTCGAATGTTTGTACGCAGTCTGCGCGGACCGGTGGATGACTGTGGGGCGAGACGTCCGGAATGAAGATACATAAAGGGCTGATACACTGTAACTGTATAGAACGTGCCAGTCTCAGTTCATCTGCTTTGCCCCTTCGGGTAAATCTCATGTAATCTAAGAAATGTATTATCTGATCAGAGACACTAAGTGGATATCAGAATATTATGTTGCACAGATGATCTCCTGATTAGATCCAGACTTCCTAACATTGTCTATCACATAGATATGAAGTGAGTTTATTTAGTCTGAACCGACATTAGAAAGAAGAGTTTTGATTTCACCAAGCCACAAATCCCGTTATCTTTTTTTTTTTGTTTTTCTGCTTTTTGTTTTTTTATATATTTTTTTTATAAATAGCTTTGACAAAATGAAATGCATTTGTATAGTGAAAATGTAATTCTGTAGGCTAAACATATGTCGGACTGGCCCACCAGAACACCAGAGGATCCTCCGGTGGGCCCAGGCGCTGACACAATAATGGGCCCAAAGGTCCAGCAGGACCCCATTTTGAGCTGACTTTGGAGCCAATCACTTGCCCCTATGGGTCTATTTCTTATGGGTAGGTCACCAATAACCTATTAGACCTTATTGATGATATGTCCTGTATAAAGAGAACAACAAATATTACAATACAATTTTGAGCAGACGTGTCTATGTTCTGTGTGAATAGTGGGTGGGCCTCAGAATCTTTTCCTCTGGTGGGCCTAAGGAACCCCTGTTTATCTTTTTGACATATGTTTATGTTGAAAACATCATGAATATGTTTTTACCTTAGGGTATGTTCACACAGAGTCTTTTGACGATTTTTTTGACGCGGAAACTCGCCAAAAAACATCCGAAAATGCCTCCCATTGATTTCAATGGGAGGCGGAGGCGGTTTTCTCCGGCGAGCGGTAAAACCGGCTCGCGGGAGGAAGGGACATGCCGTATCTTCGCGCTATTACGCCTCTGACCTCCCATTAACATCAATGGGAGACAGAGCAAGCGTATTTCGCTGCGTTTTATGCCCGCGGCGCTCGCTGGCCGCGGGCAAAAATCCAAGAGAAAAACGCAGCGAAAATCGGCGTGCAGGCAGAGGAAAATCTGCCTCAAACTTCCAAACGGAATTTTGAGGCAGATTTTCCACCTGCAAAAAAACTCTGTGTGAACCCGGCCTTGAATGGGTTATTCAAGTTGTTACATTTTCTTACTAATGGCTGCAAATGTCCTAAAGTAAAAAAAACAATCAGTACTCAACTATTCCCTTGGCAATCCAGCACTGACGCTCCAGCGGTACTTCTGGTGTTTGTTTACATGCAGGTAGCATGTGACTGCTGCAGCCAATGACAGGGCTCCGCAGTCATGTGTTGTATTCCTGGCATGAATGTTTAGCAATGGGTGCCGTGATGGCAGGAATGTGATATCTCACTGCTGAGCACTCTGATTGACTGCACCGGTCGGATGCTGCCCGCATGTAAACACACACTGGAAGGACCGCCGGAGTGATAGCGCTGGATCGCCTGGGGAAAGAAAAGGGGAATACTGATTGTTTTTATTTCAGGACATTGCAGCTGTTTGTTAAATAAAATGAAGCTATCTGGACAACCCCTTTAAAGTAAAATTTCATCTTTGTGACCGTATTGATTTTATGTCCTGCTTTCTGCACTTATTTATTTCTAATATTATCGTTATAGTGGTCAGAGCTAATTGAAAATAATAAAATACAGAAACTGCATACTATAGTATTATTGAGTTTAATGTATACACAGTATGCAGTCAGCTACTGGGCTCCCCCTAGTGGTGGATGCAGGAAGACTGAATTTCGCTATTTATCTCTATGTCTATGCAGGGAATTTGGATTTCTGTATCATAAATGATCTTTGAACACTATAAAGATATTTATAAATTAATCAGCACAGAATTTTGAACTTATTTACATTACAATATATAATCAATCTCAAGGGTGGAAAATGACTTTAAAAAAGTATACAATCCAGAACATAGTATGAAAGCGACCTCAATTCCCTACCTAAAGTCCACATAACTACACCAGCTCCGAGTTATATTAACTCAAATATGTTGCTAATAAGTATGTGTGTGACGCGTACCACCAAACCAGCATAGCCACATAGTAAGAATAATTTAAAAAGACACACGTCCAACACGGTCAACCAGAGGAGGGATCAAAAAAAGACAAAACTATAATTAAGGGGTCATACACATGGGACACAGAGACTGTATTTGCCTTAGTACGGAGCCGCACGACCTCCATTCACTGCAGTCAGGGATGTCTTTACACTGGATGTTCAGTACCTTCTGTTGGCGCCCCCCGCATATTGTGTACTGTCATACAGAGTGTGAATACCTATACCATATAGTGCCTTATAAACAGTGTAATACAGTATACATATAACAATGCCATACATTGCCACAAAGGATTTTCATAACAATGTTATACAGTGCCACCACCGCCATACACTGCACAACTAATATACTGTATGGTGTCTATGTAACAGTGCCACACAATGCCACAGTAAACACCATCATACAATGCTTAAATATTGCCACACAGTGACCATATAACAACTCCATACATAAAGTAATCTAATACCCATGCTAGACAATGTCTAAATAATACCGCTATAGAAATGATATTAAAGAGGACTCCTCACCTCTCCTGACATGTCTATATTAGTAAATAATTGTATTCTCCATGAAATAATAATTCTGGTGCATCTTTTCTTAGAACTCTACATTGTGCCATTCCTCTGTTATCCCTCCTAGAAATGTATTAATAAATTGACAACTGGGTGTTACCATTCCCCTTGTCAAAGGGGCGTGTCCCTACAGAGTCTCACTCTGTCAGCATTGATTGGACAGTGTCAGTCTGTGTAGGGACACACCCCCAACTGGTAACACCCAGTTGTCAATTCATTCATACATTTCTAGGAGGAATAACAGAGGAACGGTACAATGTAGAGGTCTAAGAAAAGATGCTCCAGACTTGTTTTTTCATGGGGAATACATTAATTTACTAAAACAGACATGTCAGGAGAGTTGACCGGTCCTCTTTAAGATTCCTGACTGTGACCCCTTCAGCAGGCATGGCTGATGTGCCCTGTAAACACAAGTCGCATACCTCTAAGGCCGGCCCTGACTGCCATGCAGGCTCCATTGGGTGCTGTATATACAGAGATACATAAATTGGCATACAGAGGGCCTATGTCTCTGTAATATGGAGCAGCAGGGACTCCTTGTGCTACCATACAGGCTCTGGGCACACGGCGCTGCCATGGCATGCGGCCTAATTGATACATAGAATAATAATAATAATACATTATTTACATTTAGGGTATTTTTATTGGTCCCGGACCCTAAGAGATCACAGATTGTACAGTGCAGTATTGCTGGGTGCTTTTCCCTTTAACTCTCAGTTAATTATGAATTAATAGGATCAAGGTAAGGAATTCCCCAACTTTCTATTCATCCGAAAATTAAAACTGACACAAACTTCAAAACGTTCTAAATAACAGCTTAACATTCTTTACACAGAATTCTTACAATTAACTGGGTTCACAAAGTCGGGGGGAGGGGGTGGCAGATTTAAAGTGACACACAGACGAATTTCTGAAGCAATACGCTGCACGAGTGTAACCAATGTGCTTTCATCACGAGGGCAAAAATTCATTGTGTGACAGTCATTAAAGGATTAGAGAATATGATTTCATGCATGATAGCACTCACCTCTTGGGCAGTAGACATCTGGGGCCCAGCGATTGCACTCGTAATTATCTCTTGCCTTTTCGCAGGTGAAACATTTAAATCCCCCGGGGTATGGCGTTGCTATAAAAACAGTACACCCAACTGTTAGGAAATACATCTATGTCAACAAGGTGCTCATTAAAGTGGCCTCTCCTCTAGGTTCTTATTACTGGAATGCAACCTAATGTTCATTTACAAAAAAAAAAATGACAGCAACATATTTATAGGGCGTTGAAAATAGCGCAAGCATGTCCGCCATATTTCTAAAGCATTTACTCCTCCTGTCCATCAGTTATTCATTACCAACAAGGAGAATTCCCACAAAATTCTCCAACATCTGTTTGACGACTTTGTACTTTGGGTACTAAAAATGGCGTCAAAATTAAGCTTTTTAAAAATGTATGATTATGTTCTGGTCTCTAACAGGATAGAAGAATAATGCCAGACGCACATATAATATATTGGCAAATGATTTATCTGTATTCCATAAGGGTACGGCCACACGGAGCGGCCCTAACACGGTCGCAACACGACCAACAACCGCGCTGGCACTATGTAGGTGCGGCTGTCAAATACCACGTTAAGGGGTATTCCGGTTACATGCGCATGCGCACTGCCGCTCCATTCATTCTCTATGGCAGCGCCGGAGATGGCCGAGTGCAGAGTTCGGCTTTTTCCGGCGCTGCCATAGAGAATAAATAGGGGGTAAGTTGTTGTAATTTGCAAAATCGTGCGGCCATAAAGGATGTATTAATTCATGGCCGCACGATTCTGCAGATAAAGGGACGGTTTACCCGCGTTAACATGCGCCCACTAACAGGCTGTTTGACAGCCGGACCGAACATGGTGCCGGCGCGGTTGTTAGCCGCATTGTGCCGTGTCAGGGCCGCTCTGTGTAGCCTTACCCTTATACTGTATAATTCCCTATATAAGCAGGAGCAATAACGTAATAGATCAGGTCCCTGCTATTGATGACAATGCTTTGTGACCTGTTGCTTGCTGTAGTTATACCCTATAGTGTAAGCTACACAGTTTCTACATTGTATGAGAGATACAGATGATTACCGGGGTCCTGATCCGGAAATCCCTGGCGATCAGCTGTGATCATTGGGGAAGCTCTATGCAGCTATATATTTCCACTGCAGCGGCCACTGCAGGGAACATGTAGTATTACACTGCACCCATTCAAATGAATGGGTGACCATGTTATTTATGGCCATGCTGAGTCCTCCAAGTGGAAGACACACTTTGTTGGTAACTCTGGCAAATAGAGAGGGTCCGGAGAGGGGTAATCCCTCTATGACATCTATACGCTCAAATAGGGCAGATTAAAAGTGATTGGCATCATGTGACAACTGTTTAAAGAGGTTGTCCGGTTTCAGCAAATTAACGTCTTTTTTGTAGAATTAAAATGCATACAGTTTTCAATATACTTTCTGTATTAATTCCTCATGGTTTTCAAGATCTCTGCTTGTTGTCATTCATTCAGTTATTCATTGTTTACTGACAGTGGATACAAATCTGTTCATGGTCATGTGATGGAAGCACAGGTGCATGGCTCATTAGAAGATACACATACTGTAAGGGTATGTTCACACGGCTTATTTTCGGACGTTTTTCGAGCTGTAAACGGCCAAAAAATCGGAAGCAGTACGTCTACAAACATATGCCCATTGATTTCAATGGGAAAAACGGCATTCTGTTCTGCGAAAAAGAAGTGCATGTCACTTCTTGAGCAGTTTTTGGACCTGTTTTTCATTGACTAAATTGAAAAACAGCTCCAAAAAATTGTACTACTTTTAATTATACAAAAAATAACATTCATTTGCTGAAAGCGGACAAACCCTTTAATGAAGCCATGGATCTAATTAAAATCATTAGCAAGCAAATGTAACTGATACTAAAATAATTCGTTCCGACCAATAGAAATTTTTGAGAAACATCTAGATCCTATGAACTTTTCATATTTTATCATAACAATGTCTAATAAACTATAAGATTAGAAAACACATGCGCATCAATACACTTAAGTAATATTTGCAACCGTGAGACAATAAATTTACTTTTACATGGCCCGCCGTGGGCCGTCTAAACGAGTGCCAATCAACGAGACAGCTCATTGATTGGCGCTCGTTTGCGCCTATCATAAGGAGCCAAAACGAGGATGAGCGCTCGTTACTTTGATCTCTCCACATACATTTCTATAATGTCGGCTGCACTTCTCCCTGTTTACACAGGGAGATGTGCTGCCGACAACGATAACATTTTGGACATTTAAAATGATACAATCAGCCGACGAACGAGTGTTTGCTCGTTCATCGGCTGATCGTTGACCTGTTTACACAGGGCAATTATCTGAATCTGTGAATGCTCGTTTGCCCGATAATTGGCCTGTGTAGGGACTTGTCAACACGTAACGGAATCGCTGCAGAAAACTAGCAGACAATCCACTGCAGAAAAACCGCACCATTTCCTGTGTTTTTTACTGCAGAAAATAGTGCGGATATTACTATTTAGTCCACTTCCCGTAGCAGGAATTGACATGCTGCGGAACGAAAAATGCGCACCGCAGGTGAATTTCGGGCCGTTAATTTTACGCAGCGTGTGGATTAGATTTGTTAAATATCATCCACTTTGCTGCTACTATATTCCGCGGAGTATTTTTCGCAATTCCGGATGGAAAATACGCAGCAATTTTGTTACGTGTGGACAAGCCCTTACTCCCATTATTGTACAATACTAAATTAGTTTAAACCATTTTTTGTCACCATTTATTAGTGTCACGTGATGCATCAGTAGAGATTACCCCTGTGAGTATGACACAGATACCAGGATGTGGTGTGTATGGGGTTGTATAGATTCCTTAGAGATGTATGGAATTTCCTTCACAATCCTTCAAAGCGATTTCGGAGGCAGAGATCAGCGTCTCCGTACTGTGACCGCGCATTACTTGGCCTTGGATCACAGGTTCCCCAGCATTGGCGGCTGTGTAACTGCTGTTCACAGACCCGGCAGCAGTGTGAGGTTACACATGGAATATAAGTGGGTGTCACATCCAATATATGGACTTTACTCAGTCGGAAAACCTTGTCTTCTCCACTTGACTGGGTTTTAGACCACTTAAAGGGGTTTGATGTAAAAAGATTAATCTTTGAGTAATGAAAAATTCTGCAACCTTCGAATGCACAATGTGATTCAGTCCCTCATAATTTTCAAGATCACTGCTTGCTGGCAACAGATGAAAAAACAAACATTCAACATCCAGATTCTTAAAACCTGTATAGACCTAAGTTTTATCAGCTATCTCAAGTGTAGGCCAGCCTAAGATATAGCTGCGTAGAATTTTTTAACAAGAGAGGACCACTAATGCTAACTGCAATCTGTAGTATTCACATACTGCTGATATATCAGTGTAATAAATCTCTGGACAGGACCTTACTTGATGGATAGAGGAAGACAATGTCTAGCACTGTGAAGTCTCGGGAGTGAACTGTTTGCAACCAGTCAGCTATGTGACTAAAGAGCAGGAACCAGGCCACCGCCGGCCACGTTTCCATCGCAGAACAACGTCCGATTCATGCAGCCATCAGTGCAGCCTTCCTAATACCTGACGAGATAAACAAAACAATATATTAGAGACAATTTATGACCTGTTCTGTATTGTATTGCTGCTGTAGTCAAGCAGATAACCTGCTTGTTGATGGTTTCCATTAAATTTAAAGTGAGAAGCTCTGGCTCTATAGTCAGCAAATGTACAATCTAGCATATGTGTAATATATTTTTTTGGGGTTACTGCTGCTGTGTTCATTTATTTTCCATTTCATTTTACTCTCTTTATAAAAAAAAAACTATTGCTTCATGGAAACTGACAGCAATCAGGTGTCCTGCTCCTTACAACTCCAATGAGGGTTTTCTTTTTTTTTTTCAGTTATGACTTGTGTTAATATCCATTACAATCTAGCTAATTACCAAATGAGTAGTGGATGCTCATTAACACATTAGGAACATACCGTATGAATGTTCTGCATGGTGTAGTCGTGTATTAATGAGTATGAAATTGGGGGTGACCACTTTGACCAACATTCCATACAGAACAGTACATCTTTGTGCACTTAGTTTACTCAAATAGAGAGACAAATAAGAATAATAAGCTGACGATAAACCTGCTTGCTGATGGTCTTCAGGTAGCAACAGGATATTGCTAGATATTGTGAGAAGAGTAAAAGCAGCAAAAAGGCAATAGAGATATATGACAACGATACTAGATATTACATTTGGTGACTACACAGTTAAATGTTTATCAAAGATGGAGCTTCACTAAAACTAAAACCTTGATATGTACAGTGATATCATTATATGACCTCCATAACATGGACCAGAGACGTAACATGAAGCTCCAATGCAAAATCGATATCAGGGCCCCTTACCACCTATCATGTGCCATTTATTATACTGGCGACTTCTTATGTGGCAGAGGGGCATTTGGGCAACTCAGACACCAGGGCCGTGTGCAACTGCTGCTTATGCACCCCCTACAGCTATGCCCCTGATATGGACTTTGCCACCATAGACTTATTGACTAGATACATCGTACCGTAAAAGTCTGATTGGTGGTGGCCCAACCCCTGAGAGTCCCACCCCCATCGATCCCAAGATCAGCACTGAACTAATTTTGGAGTCCAGGGTTCGAATCTGCGTAGGGCCACAGCTGCTTGGAGCTTGTATGTTCTTGTATGTGGTTTCCACCCACACCCAGGTTTATTTGTCTGTGATAGGGTATAGCGACCATGTAAAGTGCGGCAGAATTTTTTGGTGTCATATATATAATAAGTAAGGATTATTTATGTACATTTAGCCCATTAAATCAGCAGCCATCAGTGATATCATCAGCGCTTCAAAGAGCGCCGCTTATCAATTCCCTAAGAATCTGTGATATCGATTTAATCCATTCACGTCGTTTGCCAGGATAAGCACATTATCCACCGAACATGTGTAATAAGAATAACATTTAATCTCTGAGACGCAGCCACCAGGGCTATTTTATTTGGCTCAGATTCACAGGATGTTTTTCCAAATTTAATCCACAGAAAAAAGTCCTGACAAAACACAAAATGCCTTCCTGCTGTTTATTTATATAGAAGTAGATGTTTTGCTGACTGAAATCACTTTGTCACGTCCATGACATCAATGCGATATCTCTTAAAGGGACAGTGTATATTGTACTGATACGCTATGCTGGAGCTTCCTGCAGGTTATTCCATCCTTAGGCTTCGTTCACATCTGTGTTGGGGCTCCGTTCATGTGTTCCGTCGGACCTTTCCATCACCATTGACTTCAATGGTGACATCTGATGTACAAGGGTTTCGTTGTTTTAATGGAATTAATACCGTAGTCGACTGCGCTATTCATTCCGTCATAACGACAGAACCCTTACACAATGGTGACAAATACCATTTGCAGCGGATCCGTCACCATTGAAATCAATGGTGATGCTATCCCCGAAATATGTTTGAACCATTATTAGTAACATGGACAGGCGGCATATCCAGATTTGTACTTTTTGAGGAGATACGATTGTGTCAGCTATATTAAGGTTAAGTCCAAAAATAACTAAAAGTAGTCTGGATGCCCGAGTAATAAAAGTTTATAGACCCACCCTATACTACCCAACATAGCCTTGATAAAATAGAGCTGGGTTTAAAGGTTTAACAACCCCCCAAAAAATTTGAAAAAATTCTAATATACTCACCGCATCCCCCGCTGACTTCTGTTGTCATCCCTGCGACATGACATCTTGTCTAAGGTCATAAGAGTCATCAAAAGATGTCTCATGACCATGACAGGTATTCGCTAGTAGCGGTAATGGCATATTATTCCTGGTGACCTCTCCCCCAGGCGCCGACATGTGACACGACGAGGTTTTTGACAAGATGTCTTAACGCATCAATGACAACATGTAGTGAAAAAAGTGATCAGCCACAATTTTTTGAGGTATTCATAAAAAAAAAAATCCCGATTTTCTAGGGATCAGAATGCCCTTATGTGCAGCATTTATTATTTTGAATTCTTGCAGTTTTTTCTTTTTGCAGACCCACTGAAGGACTATGGACCTCTCCCGGCCATGGCACTGGCCCAAACAACCACATTGGGAGATGTAAAAGCAGCCGTATTGGTTGTCACCCAGATTTTCCAGCAACACTTCTATTAAGGAAGCAACTGAACAGAATTTCAGGACAACTCAGGGACTCACATTTTTGGCACATTCACACGTGGCGGAATTGCAGTGGAATTCTCCTGCGGCCGTTTTTTACATTTGTTTCAATACATTTTCAGGCAAGTTAGTTCAGACGTTGCGGAAAACTCTGCTGCGGACCATAGGCTGCGGTGCAGAATTTTCCCTCCGCAGCATGCACTGACTGTTGCGGAGAAGCAGTGGAATTTCACTGCGAGTTTCAGCCTTTGAAATGAAAAAACTGAAATCTGTGGCACGTCCGCTGTGATATCTGCAACATCTGAATTACCTGTCAAATATGCAAATGTTGGTTCAGATTCGTTGCGTAAGTGCCCCAAATCTACACCAACATTTGCAGCGGAAATATTCCGCCACGTCTGAACATGCCCTTACTGGTTGTGGAGGAGCCTGACACTGTGCGAACTTTGACTGGCAAACATTTTTTGACAGCTGTAAATTTAACTTACCAGTCCAATGAAGAGGAAATCCCATGCAGAATGAATGAGTAGAACTGTATTTAGTGCATAAACTTCACGTTTTTAATTCTCTGGATGACAAATTGTGCCGGCCCAATTCTGAATGTCCATCCATAGCCTGGAACACATACAGTACAAGCATTGTCAGCGTCCACTCCTTCACTGAACATTTATAATCAGCTTCCAGTATATGGGCTCACATTAGCCACGTACTCTAATGCTGGTTGTACACAGTTTGGCTACGGTCACAATTAGGTATCCACATGGGTTGTCATCCAGCTTTCCTAAACCTCTGAACAGCAAATCTTTTACGCACCATTCCTGCATCACTGCATAGCTGGGCAGATGTTTAGGAATCATAAAAAAAACTGCTTGGCAACCCCGGTGGGAGATGTAAGGTTAAAATATTGGTTATCACCCAAAAAAAATATTAGGGTTAAAGTTGAACACATTTTTAACAACATGATGACTCGATGACTTACATTTAGGGTGGGTTTAGACATTTTTCTGCATGAAATGCTGCAGGGGAATATTTTTACATAGTAGTGAATTAAGTTTTTAACAATATTATTCACACTATACTGACAGGAACCATGCAGTTATTAGGGCATGCTGCTTTTTCTGATGATGTTTTTAGGCCGTTTTTCCTATGTTGACCTCATTGGTGAAAAAAATGATTATATTAAAATATTGATAAGAACTGTATTCATGAAAAAGAGTATGGCACTGCCATGGGGTTTACCATAGCAGCAGTATTAGGAACTTCACCTGGGACTGTGTCTGTAAGAAAAAAATTACACTGCTGACTTGCAAAACCATGTATAGTAGTAGTACAGCCTCTTGATTACACTAAACCATACGTAAAGAATATGTAGCATACAATACAGTAATATGTAGTAATATGTAACGCAGAATCATCAAGTGTCCCTTATTCTTAATGGATTTGAAGGGGTCGTCTCATAAAAATGTGTGGACCTCATACAGGGGATCCCCATCTCTATGAGCCAGAGCATATAGACGCTCAGTAATAGTGGCTCCTGCTCTGGTGGACTCGGCGCATACATGCATTACATGGATTTCTATTTATTTTTATGGTCACCATGTAATGCTACATTTCCACTGTAGCAGCTTCCCCTGGCCATAACAGCTGATTGCCATGGTGACTTCTTTTTTAAATGGGGTTTCAATCCAAGAGTTGTAAGATTTTGAACTGAACTTAAAGGGGCTTTTCAAGATCGAAAAAAATCTGGCCAAGGGGGGTAAATGCCATAAAACAAGAAAATATCCATTACTCACCTTATAAATCCCCCCGGCGTACCAGCACAGCCGCTTCGGTGCTCCACGCCACTCTTTGTTTACAGGGCTGCAAAGATGACGTGCTCGTACAATAATGTGATCGCTGCAGCCAATCAATGGCCTCAGTGGTCTCGTGTCATATACCACGGAGTCCAGTGATTGGCTGCAGTGATCACATGGATATACGGCCACATCATCACTGTAAACAAAGAGCGGTGGGGCAGCCAGGGGGAATCAGGAATTTCAGGGCCCCCTACAGCTAAATTCTCTGGGCCCCCCTACCGTGGCACCGCCTGTTAACGGTACTCCGTCCAGCACTATATCATGGTACCCAGGGCCGCCATCAGGGGGGGTATTAGGGGTACTGATGTGAGATGCCCGGCCAAACCTAATTGAAAGGGGGGCCCGGCAAACTGCCGCGACTTGCCTTTGGTAGAAAAAAAACAGGCCCCTGCAATGGGGCCCGTTATTTTCACCAAAAGAATGTCGTGAGCTGCGGGCCCCCCTTTCAATTAGGTTTGGCCAGGCCTCTCACATCAGTACCCCTAATACCCCCCTGATGGCGGCCCTGGGGGCAGCCGTCTACAACGCCGAGAGATTTATATGGTGAAAATGGGTCCTTTATTGTTTTATGGCCATTCTCCCCCATTGGCCAGATATTATACGATCTTGGAAAACCCCTTTAAAACATTTAGTGCACCCCTGGATTGCAAATCACTGTATTATCTTGTGTAATATATAACATAATTACCCCACCGCAATACAGCACCATTTTTTCTTGCGACCGCTGCCGCAAATAATGTCTCATCGGGGCTGGCAAGGATATCAGAGCCCATGGCCGCCTATCAGTCAGAGTGCTTTCTGTGCCTTACTGTTTTGACTTATTTTTTGTCCTTGACTACCCTTTTGGATTTTTTTCCATACTATGCATGCACCCTGAAACATATGAACCAGCCCGTAAAATAATGCAAGTCTGAATGGAGTCAACATACAGTTTAACATTAAAAAAACCTGAGATCAAACTCCTTGTTCATTTTCACCATCTGACTCTGCAAGTTTCACAGATAAGCAAACACCACATTATAGAATTAGACTCTAAAATGATGACCTGTCACCCAGCGCTCTCTCGGCAGTCAGATCAGTGTCTCCAGAAGCTTACTCTGCAGATTTCTAAGGAAAAGCACTGATAAGGTATTTTTCTTCTTCTTCCGTATAACTTTATTAGATCACACACATATATATGTATAACTGTAATTTGTTCCTGTATATAAATATATCTCTGTTGGCCATGGCTATATTTTGATTTGTGCACTAAATAAATATCTAATTTTTCCACACTTGCTGATGCAATCCCCTTTAAATTGAGATGTAGTGGGCGTGCTCAGCTGTTTCTCTATCTCCAATGGACTTCAAATGAAAGTGACAACACATATGCATCCACTTCTCTGCTGTGGCACCCCCATTCTAGGGATATCGCATTGTTTTTTTTACAGCAAGAGAACCCCTTTACATGCCACTGCCAGCCCTACGGACCTTGAATCTTTACCAACCTCAATTAAAGACACATCATTACAGATTAGCATACAACGATTTATATAACAGTGGGCAGGTGACAAATCTGAAATTAATTTATTTTAAGGAAGGATTTATTATGAATTCCCCTTTCCTTATGATAGAAAATAATATGTTCCTTTAAAACAGTTCCCAATTCTAAACTATCCCTGTAGACACAAGGTAATGGGAGAACACACATGATTTCCGCTTAATCTGGAGTGGTTTTGCTCTGCCACAAGACCCACCTGACCTGCCATAGAGCCACCGACCCAAAGAGGCGTGATCAAATGCTGAGCAATCAAGTTAATTCCTGCTAATTCATCATGGGGCTAATTGGAGTTGAATGTTGGATTATCAGGATTAATAAATTCAGCTTCAATAGAACTTGATAAATGTCGGATTATCAGATATTCTGGATTATTAGACAGTCATAGTAATGTATGTGAAACCTAACTGTAAGGATACAGAACCTTTAGGCCATATGCATATGATGCGTATTACGTGCATATTTGCCACGTGGTTTTTACTGTGGCAAATCCACAGCGTAATACGCATCGTTACCACAGAATATGCTGCTACCACTTTGTTTTTTCCTAAGGCTAGATTCACATGAGCGTGGGGAAACTCGGACGTAGCTAGACTTTCCAACTATTCAATTTGCTGCCCTAGTTCTGCATCTATCTTGGCCAAAGCAGAGCGGTTTGTTAGTGCCCCCCCCCCACCCCAGAATTGTTAGTGCACCCAGGGCAAATGCCCTGCTACACCCTACACCCCTGCCTCTTTTAGGCCCCCAGCACACGACTGTAGCCGAAAATCCCGGTTCGGAATTACGGCCGGCCGCAGACAATCACCCGCATTTGCTGGCTGTGCTCCCATTATAAAGTATGGGGGCACGGTCCGTCAAATAAAAAAATAGGGCATGTCCTATTTTTTGTGGAGCCTTTCTACGGCCCGGACACCTTCCCGTAAATATATGGGAAGGTGTCCGTGGGCAATAGAAATTAATGGGTCTGTAATTGCGGATCAAAATTACAGCCGAGTGCCTTAGGTTAATATAAAAAGAATTCAGGAAGACACTACGATTATTTCATCCATGGTGTTGCCTTTCAGGATGAGTGGAAATGAATTAATATGACAAAAGTTTTTGAAAATCACATGCAAATTGATACCTATGAGAAAAAAAAATAGTGGATTATCATTAACGGGGTAAAATAATTAGTGATGGTTTATTGCAGCTAATCCCACCTCCCGGCAAATATTTTAGCACCACCATAGAGTTACCTCTCCGTCACGTCTTCCTGTCATCCTGGTGCTAAAACCTCAGTAACTTCACAACTGCTCTGTAAACGTATCTACCTCCTGAACCAAAAAGTGGCTTGTCCATAACAGCCGGGGGTTGCGTACAGTCTACAGACTTCTCGAGTTTCAAATCTCATCAAAGGAAATTTAAATAATTTAAGAAGAGCAGCTGCAAGAAGAGGGGATCGGAGATTTCTGCAAGATAATGAGGCCACACGACACCTCAGGGGAGGTGGAAGGTCAAAGTAAAAAATATTTTGGGCTTTTACCGCACTGAAGGTGGGATTCCAGTGAAGATGAGAAAACTTTGGCTGAGGGTTACACAGTGTAATATAATATGGGAAGGTGATATCTTCAAATACTTCACTAATAGACTTTGTAATGTAATGTTAATTCTCTGATTTTTAGAATTAGTTTTTATAATTTATTTACTAAATGTAACATTATCTAAATGTTGCCTTTGTCTTTGCTCCATCTTTAATTTAGTTTTTCGAGTTTTATTTCAGTTTTTCTTTTTTTTTCTTTGAGTCTATGATGACAGATTTCCGGCGGATCCAGACAAAATCAAGCTTGGCCAAATTTGATCTAATATGTACGGCCAGATTCAGAGCTCATGGACATGGCAGAGCCCTGTGCACAGATCCTGTTCAGCAGTGCACCGGGTCCGTACAGGTTTCGTTCCCTTCCGTACAGGCTCCATTGGATGTAGTGTATAAGGAGATTTTCGCTCCTAAAAGCAAATGTTTTAGGGGAAAATACTTTTGTACATATGGAATCCGATGGCGCATGTCATGACAGTAAAATCCTTCATATGGCTCTGTATGAATTTGGAGGCATAGGGAGGTACAGTAGAGGCCTCATGCATCTCTATGAAAGCCCTATTATGTCTCCGTACAAAGCAAAGTTTAGCATGGCCACCAATCTTTGGTGGGCAGTTATTAGACCCAATTCAACCTCAAAATGTTCGGCATGTGTTATTTTAATGGGGCAACGGAAATTAGATATGACAATTCTCTTATCTGCGGCAAAAAGAAAATATTTGAACCCTTATTCCCCCTAATGGCAGCTCTCAGCTGAGGGTCTACCAGGCCCTATAGACATTGGTTATCTGAGGATCTCAAAAAAGCTATCAGCAACCGCTAACAAAAATGTAATGGAATTTTAATTCTTTTTTTTTGTACAAAAATTACAATTAATAACTACAAAATTATCTGACACCTCCTGCAGATAAAAAAAACACATTAAAAAAACTCTCAGCACTCAGACTTCCTCTGTATAAGTGAAGTCATTACAAGATTTCCTTATAGGCCGTAGCTCTATTTCCTTTTTAGATTAGACGTAGACACGTATCTGCCTCATAATATACATCTAGTAACCAAGAAACCAAACAAACTCACCCTGAGCTTACGTTGAAAAATATTATTTTACCGTTTTTGAAAATCCTAAACTTCTGCTTATTTAGCTGACGACAACATTTTTCCAGGAAAAGTACACATGAGGCGTATATTCCCTTCTGTTTTAGAGGAAATCCATAAATCCTTAGCTTAGAGGAATTAAAAACATAAAAATATCTTGAGTTGTTCACGGGGATGAACAAATTACTGTCGAGTTTCTAAGCCAGTTGGATCCTTCATTCAAGGAGCATGGTTTCGTTTTTTTATGGCCGGAAATAAGAACTAAAGGTGCGCCCACAAATTGGATGAAAGTCGGTCAAACCCACCAATTGCAGCCGGACCGACCGACTATCTAATGATAGATGTCGGGGGACAGATCCTTTGCTTTTCAGGTAGATCAGCCACTGAAGATCAAGTGTCTGGCAGCGATTTATTCCCCTCTCCCAATTGAAATAAACGTGCGCCTGGCTGAACCAAGCGTGCATGTGTATGGAGAATCGGGAGGAACAGCTGTTGGCGAACCAGTTATGTAAAGCGTATCGGTACCTTTAGAAATTAATATATAGTAATCTATATATAAACTTCAGGATCTTTTTAAAAATTACATAAAAGTTGGATACCACGATTGTGGCTGTATGGACAGATGCTGACTGTTCTGCTTCCGATTTTTCGGCCGTTTTTCGGTAGATTACGGCCAGAAAAAAACGGCTGAAAATAGGCCGTGCGAACATACCCTGAGGGTCTGTATTTTGCATGGGGTGGAAAGTGGGCCTATAGGGAAAAGCTTAATTGCTCAACAGCTCAGCTGGAATCTTTATCCATTGTCACAGCTTATCTATTAATATAACAGGTTTCTACTGAATGTATTTTCATGTAAAAGTTTATTTTTAGGTAGAGCAATGTTCTGGATAACATCGTATAGTCGTATAGAGAACAGTTCTTTGTTCAAGTTCCATGGTTGAATGACCGCACTCTACAAACTTGACATTTGACTTATAAAAAGACAGCCACAATGATATAATGGCAATGATCACAAAGCAGAATCTGAGTCACCACACGAATGCAGACAGTAAAGTGCTGAGATAAAGCGGTCTCTCAGGATCAAAACAAGGTGATGAAACATCTGTAGTTATAGTCAGACGTAAGACAATGGCGAAACTAGTTATCATGATATAACTTATTACTCTGACTTATGCTGATACATTGTAACAAACAGCAGGTGTGTGAAAGTAGGACAAGGTCTTGTATGGGTTTTTTAGCTTCTGTGAACAATTGAGTCCTGCAAACAATTTCATGTCTATAGGGGAGCTCAACTATCCCAAATGGAGACAGGGATTGCTAAAGTTGGATTTGTACATTTACGATCGCTTGTTTAAGCAGAGATAAGCAGCACCAATGATGTTTTCAGATGCTTATCTCCTTTTTCCTCCATTTAAAGAGGCTCTGTCACCACATTATAAGTGCCCTGTCTTTTACATAATGTGATCGGCGCTGTAATGTAGATCACAGCAGTTTTTTTTATTTAGAAAAACGATCATTTTTGACAGAGTTATGACCTATTTTAGCTTTATGCTAATTACTTTATTAATAGACAACTGGGCGTGTTTTTACTTTTTGACCAAGTGGGCATTGTGGAGAGAAGTGTATGACGCTGACCAATCCGTGACCAATCAGCGTCATACACTTCTCTCCATTCATGTACTCACAAACAGCGTGATCTCGCTTGCTGTCACTTACTCACACATTCACGCTACTGAAGTGTCTTAAGAGTGAATAGACATCACCTCTAACCAGGTCGGGATGTCTATTCACAATCCTGACAATTCGGTAACGTTTGTGTGGGACTTACAGCAAAGCACATCGAGATCACGCTTGCTGTCATTAAGTCCCACAGAAACGTTACCAAAGTGTCGGGATTGTGAATAGACATCACGTCCTGGCTGGAAGCGATGTCTATTCACTCTCAAGACACTTCAGTAACATTAATGTGTGAGTAAGTGACAGCAAGCTGTGGTCAGAGTCATACACTTCTCTCCACAATGCCCACTTGGTCAAAAAGTATAAACACGCCCAGTTGTCTATTAAGAAAAGTCATTAACATAAATCTCAAATAGGTCATAACTCCATCAAAATTGATAGTTTTTCAAAATAAAAAACACTGCTGTGATCTACATTACAGCGCCAATCCCATTATGTAGAAGATAGGGAACTTATAATGTGGTGACAGAGCCTCTTTAATTATCAAGCTTATTAACGGGGGAATCAGAAGAGCAGCTGTCAGAGGAATGACCCTTCAGTCGGCAAATATTCTATATCTATGTCCAGCATAAGGGTGTATACAGGCCATTCATGATCTATACAAACAAGTCCTTCCTCAATTTTTATAAAAGCTGGATACAGGCCTCCCAAAAAAAAAAAAATACAGAGTATACAGGCTGTCCTTAATATATGCAAAAGATGGATACCGGCCTCCCATCAACTCAGCTCAAATTTACGAAAATGGATACAGGGTTCCCATTCTCTACCATCATGGTGGATATAGGCTTTCTATGTTGTACACTAAAAGTGGATAAACTATTGTTGTGATCATATTTATCTTGGTAGCAGGATTCTCAAGATCTATAATTAAGGGCCCGTTTACACTGCACATTTAACATATGCACTGGGAAAGCTCCTAACGCACATGTCAAATGTACCCATAGGCTCCTATTATACAGACAGAGCCCAAAAGATGTTTGTGTTGCAATTTCTGCAGAGGCAAGTCCTGGCGGGAGTACTCATCATGCCGTTCTGGGCCGGATGAAGAGGAAAAGGCAAAGCGAACGACTCCATTCTGAGAAGACGTCACCTGTGAGTCACTGGATGCCACTGTACTGTATTCACTTATATGGACTGCAGATCGCCTTTTTTTTTTTACTACGAACATTTTACTACACAAGAGTAGTCGATTTATTTCTATATAGTTGAAGGGTGGACCCCCAGAATTATTTCCTCTGGTGGGTCCAAGCAACTCTAGTCCGACACTGTCACTATAACACAGTCCTTCTATATGTATGAACATGACCTTAATCTTCTGTTCTTAAGTGGATTTACTGAATATTTACTGTGGCTCTATAAGACTTATATTTGCCCTATTCTGACCTCAATAGTTCCCGGGTGTGGTCAAACTAGTGGGCCCATTCTACGCAGCGACCTGTGATATTACCCACAAATCTCCCTGATTTCAAAGAGTTACACATTAGAAGATCCGGCTGCCGGCTTGATGTTTGGGTGTTTCCATTGAGCTCGTGTTATTACGAGCCGTATTATAAACAGATGGTAATGATAATGTTGTGTCACACTTGGGTCATCACAGAACAGGTGGAGAAGACAAACGTCTTATGTAAGCAGGTTCAGCAAGGAATCTTGACGGATAAAAGTCTTCTTGTGGTTTTATAATGATAGATCATTGCAGGTGACCTGTAGCTACTTGTCCTCTGCAAGATAATTAAGTATTTTTCTATAAGCCCAAGTTCACGGCAGACACTGTAAAACCCAACGACAGACGGGCGAATGCACAACTACAACAAATCAAAGTGGAAACGCCAGTAATGGAGGATTTTATTAGTCTAAAAACACGAGCCAGAAGCAACAGACAGCACAGAGGTGCAATAATGTGGAGAATAATTGATGGCTTCTTGAATTTATTGATATAAAGGCACAGGCTGGTCCCTATAATAACACAAGTTATAACCCGTAATATATGGATAAAGGTTTGTAAATGTTATTTATAACATTCTAACCATTTGTATAATACCTCTTCAAATTATGCATAGCTGACCCTGTTATGGGGACAGAGTGGCTGGTATTGTTATGAGGGTACTGTGGCTGGTATTGTTATGGGGTACTGTGACTGGCTCTGCTACAGGAGCACACATTGCTGTTACTATGTCTGACAATATTATAGGCATACGGTTGTTGCTGTCATTGTTATAGAACACTGACTAGCTGTGCTATAAGAACACATGACACTATTATGTGGCACTCTGACGGGCACTATTGTGGGCATACTGTTGCTGACATGGCTTTGGGACATTTTAGCTGGCATAATTATGAAGATACTGTTGATGTCACTGTTATAGAGCACTGATACTGGTGCTTTTATGTGTCACTGTTACGGGGGTACTTTGGTGGTCTATGTTATGGGGCTACTGTGACTGATATTTTCATGGGCACTACTATGGGCATATTGTTGCTGTCATTGTTAAGGCTCTTTTACACCGGCCGAAAAGCGGCCGGTGCAGTGAGCGCCGATCAACGAGACATCCATTAGATGGGGAGAGGGGAGGAAGTTGCTGCAAGAGACCTCTGGTGGCTGCTTTTCTCCCCTGAGAACAAAAGGACGGACATGTAGAAATACAACTGCCCAATCCTTCTCTCCGCTGTCATCTGCTGGGAGTCGGGAGGCCACCATACACATTAGATGATCAATCGATTGCATCGAAATCAGCTGGATCGGTCAGCATTAATTTAAAGTGTATGGCCACCTGTAGGTCGTGTTCACACGGAGCGGATAATGGGTATGGCCAGCCTAAGGATCCTACAAGTCATCTGATAGTTCACTGACCACAATGAGGACAAGAACACACATTGAATATTCTATCCCGGAGAACATCACCCACAACAGCCATCTGAAAGGTAAATTCAGCTTTCTGATGCTAATTGTATACATTTGTGGGAGAGGCGGCAAGTTCTTTAACAATGACGGGTGTTTCCAAAACCTTATCAATATATCAAAGCTGCAATTGTTTAGACATCAGGAGGTCTGTGGCTGTTAGTCGACTCTTGGCTGGGAAGGCTGGTGGCACTACAAGACCGGACTCAGAAAATATAGATAATGTAAAGGATCTGCCAGGCACAGCGGGGTTAACTCCCAGAACTAATCAGTCAGCACCTGAGAATACATCCCTGAGACTGACTCCTGCTTCCACCATTCAGGCTGGCAGGCTTAGGAGTGGGAGAGCCTATCGTAACCTGGCCAGACTCAGCTAGCTCCCGCCCTCGGTCTATTTAAGCCTGCACTTCCTGTCCCTCGGTGCTTGTTATTGCTTTTGTTTCTTTCCTTGTGGTTCCTGGCCCAGCTACAGCTCCTGCTATTTTTGATCCTGCTCCATACCGACCCTGGCTTACCGACTACTCTTCTGCTTTTCGTTTTGTACCTCGCACACTCCTGGCTTGACTCGGCTCGTTCACCACTCTGGTTGCTCACGGTGTTGCTGTGGGCAACGGCCCCTTTTCCTTGCTTGTGTTCCTTGTATGTTTGTCGTGTTTGTCGTGCACTTACTGAGCGCAGGGACCGCCGCCCAGTTGTACCCCGTCGCCTAGGGCGGGTCGTTGCAAGTAGGCAGGGACAGAGTGGCGGGTAGATTAGGGCTCACTTGTCCGTCTCCCTACCCCCTGCCATTACATAATAACAAGCCCAGTAAGATGTGCCACTTTGTGCCCCTCAAGAAACTACCCAACGCCAAAACGTTGGCTACCTTGTTTGTCAAACACATCCTGCGTCTCCATGGGGTCCCTGTCAATATTGTTTCGGACAGAGGGGTACAATTTGTTTCATTGTTTTGGAGAGCCTTCTGTATGAAGTTGGGGATTGATCTGTCCTTCTCCTCTGCCTTCCATCCTGAAACCAATGGCCAAACGGAGAGAACTAATCAGTCTCTAGAACAATACTTAAGGTGTTTTGTCTCTGACTGTCAATTTGATTGGGTCTCTTTCATTCCCCTCGCCGAATTTTCCATTAATAACCGGGTCAGTAACTCGTCAGGGGTCTCTCCTTTTTTTTGTAATTTTGGGTTTAATCCACGGTTCTCCTCCGTTTCACCTGGTAGTTCCAACAATCCTGAGGTAGAGGTCGTTCATCGGGAACTGTGCACCGTCTGGGCCCAGGTTCAGAAAAACCTAGAGGTGTCCCAGAGCGTACAAAAAACTTAGGCTGATAAGAAACGTTCTGCTAACCCCCTGTTTATGGTCGGGGATCTGGTGTGGTTGTCGTCTAGGAACTTGCGTCTCAAGGTTCCGTCCAAGAAGTTTGCTCCCCGGTTTATTGGGCCGTATAAGGTCATTGAGGTCATCAATCCTGTCTCCTTCCGGCTGGAGTTACCCCCGTCTTTTCGGATACACGACGTGTTTCATGCCTCCCTCCTCAAACGCTGCTCCCCGTCCTTGGCTCCCTCGAGGAGACCTCTTGTTCCCATCCTCACCCCGGAGGGGGTGGAATTCGAGGTGGCCAGGATTGTGGACAGCAAGATGGTCCAAGGCTCCCTCCAGTACCTGGTCCATTGGAGAGGATACGGGCCCGAGGAGAGGACTTGGGTACCCGCCCGGGATGTTCACGCTGGGGTATTGGTCAGGAGGTTCCACCTGCGTTTCCCCAGTAAGCCAGGTCCACTTAGAAAGGGTCCGGTGGCCCCTCATAAAAGGGGGGGTACTGTAAAGGATCTGCCAGGCACAGCGGGGTTAACTCCCAGAACTAATCAGTCAGCACCTGAGAATACATCCCTGAGACTGACTCCTGCTTCCACCATTCAGGCTGGCAGGCTTAGGAGTGGGAGAGCCTATCGTAACCTGGCCAGACTCAGCTAGCTCCCGCCCTCGGTCTATTTAAGCCTGCACTTCCTGTCCCTCGGTGCTTGTTATTGCTTTTGTTTCTTTCCTTGTGGTTCCTGGCCCAGCTACAGCTCCTGCTATTTTTGATCCTGCTCCATACCGACCCTGGCTTACCGACTACTCTTCTGCTTTTCGTTTTGTACCTCACACACTCCTGGCTTGACTCGGCTCGTTCACCACTCTGGTTGCTCACGGTGTTGCTGTGGGCAACGGCCCCTTTTCCTTGCTTGTGTTCCTTGTATGTTTGTCGTGTTTGTCGTGCACTTACTGAGCGCAGGGACCGCCGCCCAGTTGTACCCCGTCGCCTAGGGCGGGTCGTTGCAAGTAGGCAGGGACAGAGTGGCGGGTAGATTAGGGCTCACTTGTCCGTCTCCCTACCCCCTGCCATTACAGATAAATTCAAAAATTATTCCTCATTGACGTGTCACGATCACAGGAAGAATAAATAATATAAACTGCTATCCCATAAGTGGATGTCTGTGATATGTGACTGACTGGCTAAATCACCTTTTACACAGGCCAATGATCGGTTGAGCGATCGCTTGTTCGAACGATCGATCCTGAACATTGCCTTGTGTAAACAGGGCAGCGATCAGCCGATAATTGAGCAAATGCTTGTTCACCGGCTGAACACATCTTCTATGCGTACCAAAAAATGGTCGCTAGTTGGCACTACATCTCCCTGAATAAACAGTAAGATGAGCTGCGAATATGATGCAAATGCATGGGGATGAACGATCATAGTAACGATCCTGTCATCATACATTACCGACGATTACTCCTTGTGAATGGAGCTAACAAGACGTGCTATGTCATCGATCGGCGCTCATTTTCACATCGTCTAAAAGGATGTTCAATCTGCATGTAGATCTGCTTATTTTACAACTGCATTTGTCTTCTTAAGGGTATGTTCACACGGTATTAAGATGGGGCTAAAAAACCACGGCGTTGATTCCCATTGAAAACAATTGGAGGTGAAATGCTCATGCTGGCTTCAGTGTTGAAAAAGCGTCAAAATCTGCGTGCAAAAAAAGCTTTGTGAACATCCCCTCAGATTACTATTTATAGTGCCCCATCATTCTAAATGATGTGGTATATGTTGCTTTAAATACACACGCCCTCAAAGTTATAACTTTGCATTCATGAGGACTCATAGGATTCGTGACAGGATCAAACAATAACATGCAGAGACTGAGAAAGCGTTTCATACTAGAATATTCATACATTTTCTAACGTCTTTATCGGGAAATATTAATCATCAAAACCATTTTTAAAGTGTAGCTAAACGTTTGACAAACTTCTGACATGTCATAGTGACATTTCAGAAGTTTGGATTGGTGGGGGTCCGAGCACTGAGACCCCCACCAATCGCTAGAACGAAGCAGCTGAAACACTCGTGTGAGCGCTCAGTCGATTCATGTCTGTTCGGCTTCTTCCGGAAATAAATGTATCGTGTACGGACTCAATAGAAAGTCTATGAGCCCGTACTCCGATACATTGGCTGGGTTTCCGTGGATCGGCCACATCTATCTGGGTGAAAGATTATCGTTCGTCGCTGCCACATCCTCTCATCTAATCAGAAATCTTACAGTCATGAGCAGTTCAGAGATGAGGTTTGGGCAAACGAGCAACAATTGCAGTAACGATCGAACAGCGAAAATTGTAATAGACAATCTTTTGAACGGAAATAACATAGATTTGGTTACCACAGACAGAACTAAGGGTGCAAACTCCTTTTATCCATCATATTGACCACATTTCCTATGGCCATGCATGGCTAAGGCCTCATATTATGGCTCTGTACCTCCATATGTCTCCAATTTCCTACTGAGGCATACGGAGGGTTTTTCTCATTAATTTAAACTCAATATATCGGAGGTATTTTCTCCTAGAAACATTGTTTCAAGGGGAGAATACCTCTGTCATTCCGTGCCATCTAAAGGCACTATATGGCGGCACACAGAGTTACGCCAGCTCCGTAATACGAACCCATAGGGATTCCATCTGTTTGTTTTCCTCTGAGATAACTAGCACAATAATTTCACCACAGGAATTTACAACACATAGTTTTAGAATCCCTTACATCACCCGTGTGAAAAAATATTCTATGAATGTGCCGAAAACTGAAAATGCCACTAAAATATTCTTCTATATTACACCTGTATATTTTTTTCACCAAATGCAAATTAAAAGTTATAATTTACAGTGTAGTGATTGGAATACATTTTCTATTTCTATAAATGCTAACAGATTTTTCCCCAAAAAATTATGAAAATACAATAAATCAATATTTAGCTGATGTAATGTTTTTTCCTATATAAAAATATTCTTAAATTTTTTATTATACTTTAGAGTTTTTGGTTTTTAAAGGAAAATAATGCGACGTTAATGGTTATAAATACAATATTTTCTAATGGGGCACAATGGCAAAAAAAAAAATCACAAAAAAATCCTGAAATTTGTTTAGAAAAAATGTCAGGCTCCATTGACTACGAGTCCATTGACCTCTTCAATTTTGTTTGTACTTTACTGTTTGTGGGGTCTTAATTAATGTTCTCGAATATAAAAGTAAACCCACCACTTACGCCCTTCTGATCTTTAATTACTTGCCCTTAGAACTTTCTTTAAGGGCTATTATCCCAGTTGGACAGAATTGAAGTACTTTACAAGGTGATTATTAGTGGCTTTGCGTTCATTTAAATATCTATTAAACACGAAATGGTGATAGGATGGGTGCACAAAGTTGTCCTTCCATCTAATCTATTAAAAAAAGAAAACTCCCACAATTCACCATCAATTTTTTGACCCAAGAGTGAAATCTACCTGACTTCTACTAGCTTGGCAATGAAAATCATTTACGTTAAGGAATTAGCTCATTTATATTGATGAATTAACGCTATTTATCATACACGTATTTAAATTACTTTCAGGTGCTAAACTTGTGATTAGATAAACTTCTGTATTCACTACTAGGATCCCATTGTTCTGCACCTCACCTGCCAAACTATACACAATGAGCGTTAAATCCTTCGCTTCCATTATATTATAATACAAAAATCCTTCTTCCTATGCCCTCTGACCGAATCAGGGGTTTCTTAAATATATTAATATTATGGCAAACCTGATAATTATTTTTCTTCTTTACAATGGACCAATATTTACTTTTTTTTTTTCCAGAAATTCTAATTTTTGGGGCAATATTTTGCTTTAGAATTTTAATACAATTTTTAAATATTTTATTACCCATTTAGGCTCCATGCACATGACCGTGCCTGTAATAACGACCCGTAATTATGGGCAAGGCCGGCTGCGGTCGTGTGCATTGGGCCTTAGGGTACGCTATAAAAAGTATTATTTTTTTTCTACAAAACACTTTTAAATCACCACTGTAAATATATATATGAAAAAATATCTCATATTTCTATCACTATATTCTTATTCATCTGAGACCGGACACAATTTGTTTTTCTTTTTTGAGAAAACGTATCTGATGGCACAAACGAAATACAATCAGGCAAGCCTGTCCCTGTTGACTGTCATTTTGCAAATTACAAAAATTGCTACATTGTTTATAAGGAACAGGTATCAACAACATAACTGTTGCTTGCACACCTACAGAAAATGGGGTGTCTTATTCTTAAACTTCCACATTACCAAGATAGATCAAACTCTAAACCATCACATACATGAATAAATGAATATTCCATCCACCATGATGAATTTATATATTATATAGGTCGCCAGAATATATACAAATGTCACAAAATGTAATTTACTGAGATGTCTAAGGCCACATGGGTCAACCTATAGATAATTTACATCAAAGCAGGAAAGGCGTTGTTCCCATAAGGACACAAAATCCTGACCTGTGTCTTAAAGAAATGGTTTCGCAGATAAGTAGTTAGGACCACACTCAATTTTTTTTCTTCTGGGGCCCAGTCACAAACCAGAACAAGCAAATTTTCCAGCCATTGACCACCATTGACTTTATAAAAGACAGAACACACACGTCTCTGGGTTACATTCCAGAAAATATCCGTTCCTTACACCCCTATCAACACCAACCTACCCCCATGATATCTTTCATTCTCCAATGCCCTTTCACCCCGGTTCTCTTGGAATTTTATGGAATTTTTGACATCCAATTATATATATATAAAAACATAAGAACATAAATAAACCAGCCGTGCACCACGCCAGTGTATTAACAATCACTCTTATGGACTGTAGAGAATTTCCACAAGGACTGTCATCAATTTCCTTTTGGTGGTGGCAAGTTGTTCGATCACTTTGTCAAACCAAAGAGATAACACACATCTGATAACATACTTAGCACCACTATACACCTGTGTGAGATAACAGGATAAACTATGGCATAGTGATAAGAGGCATAGTGCCGCACACAGCCAACTCTGATACATATGATTTATAGGAACCTATTTGTGTCCTAAGGAGTCGCTTTCATTCATAAATGAAATGTTTACTTTGGTGGCCTCACTCTGTAATCTGCTAGAAGCAAACCTGTGATTTACTAAGATGAATATAAGTGATGGTTTTGCTGTGGTATTGTCATATAATTAGGACGGGTCTGGACATACAAACACAGCTTTCATTATTTCCTAAATAAATAAAAAAATAACAATACTAATAATTAAAAAAAAGCTAAGTGGAAGCAACATTGTAACTAACGGTGGGCCAAAATGTACTGGCATATAGATATAGGCCAGTACAATCCAGTTAAAAAAGAAACATCAAAATGAAAAATCCCTCTATGGGATTAAAAAAAAAAGTTTCATTAATGAAAATTTTTTTAGGTTCAATTAAAAAAAATAGTACAAAAAATACACAGAAATACACATTTTTTACAATAAATAAACATTTGAAAATATAAGCCCCAAAGCATGAAAAAAATATAGACATATTTGGTATCGCCATGACCGTAACAACCTGTACAACAAATGTATAACATTATTTATGATGATCGGTGTATGGTGTAAAAAAAATTCAATAATTAATACTGCAGCGGAACTGCATTTTTTCGACATTTTGACCAAAATAAAAATATCTATAAATTTAACGATAGTGTATTTGTGCCAAAAAATGGTAACTACATAAAGTAGTTTGCGGGATGCAAAAAACAAAGTCTCATACAATTACGTCATACAAAAATTAAAAAGTTATGAGCGTCGGGATGCAAAGAAGGAAATATAAAAAAATAATATAAAAAATTGTTCTGTCCTCAAGGCCAAAATTGTATATATTATTTTTTTGTACAGGCCCTACATGAAGCGTAACACAAAATAAATAGCTCTAGATTGTAATGTTATAGTTTAGGATTAGCACTGACAAAAGTTATTTGATTTTTGGTGCATTTTAATTATTACAAATGCCAAATAAAATTGCTGTAAATTTCTAAACTAGTGTGCTAATTTTACTTAAATTTTGAAGGTCCCTAAGCTGGTCACACAATATGCAGGATCATAATAAACTATTTATGCTAAGGATAATGTGTTGTTCACCATAATACCCAGCTAATTCTAGAGAGTATAAGAAAATATATGAAAATATAAAAAGAAAATTACCATCAGGATAGTACAACATTGTATTAGTCCTTTAATATATGTAAATGTCAAAGCACAAAAATTTCTTCACAAACTATTTCAAATATCTAATTTACATTGAATGGGATGAGTTCCTTGGATGTAATGATACACACCCTATTATCCACATTTTATCCTGGGGGGATGTGTAAGGCACAGTAGTAAAATTGTTGGTGGATTTAATTATTTCAACATCTATTTGCAAAAGTGTTTTTTTTATTGTATAATTTATATTATATTTTTTATGTTACATTGTTAGTTCCTTTATATTATCTTCTAGGCATCCTCAGCCTTCATAACTTTTAACTGTAGAATGAAAAAAAATGTCTTATAGAGATTTCAATTCCAAAAGACATCACATGACCATTCCATGACTTACACAATTTTGCTCAAACTTAGGTATTTTTCTTTAAAATTGCCTTTTTTGTTTAATGATATTTATAAATTACCATTTATTCTGCACTCACAAAAAAAAATCCAAGTGTTTTTCAGGCACGTTTAATACTGGATCGCATTCAAAATATCTTCACTCAGTCCTCTAAAGCCTCATTCAGGATAGCCGTCTACAGTTACATGGGGGGGGGGGATATCATCCTATAAATATCGCACTCTCATCTACTCGCTTATCAGCAGTGTTGCCAGCTACTCCCAATATAAACATCAATATTCTATGATATGCCAGCCTGAAAATATGTCCCACAATACTCTGCAATAAGAAAAATGAGTGAGAGAAAAAAAATCTATCATCTATCTATCTATCTATCTATCTATCTATCTATCTATCTATCTATCTATCTTATCATATCTATCTATCTATCTATCTATCTATCTATCTTATCATATCTATCTCATATCTATCTATCTATCTATCTTATCATATCTCTCATATCTATCTATTTATCTTTCTCATATCTATCCATCTATCTATCTATCTATCTATCTATCTATCTATCTATCTATCTATCTATCTATCTATCTATCTATCTATCTATCTATCATCTATCTATCTATCTATCTATCTATCTATCTATCTATCTATCTATCTATCTATCTATCTATCTATCTATGATGGTCTTATCCTGCTTTAATATGGCAATACTTTAGGGTTCAATACCAAGATACCCTGTGGTTTTACAAAAGAAAACTTATATCACCATCGATCTAAGTTTGGTTCAGTACAACTGCCAGGGTCCATGTGTTGCCGCACTATAATTCACCCTAAAATTCATCAGTACTATGTGACACTGGCTTATGCTCCATTTAGAGCAAAGATTCTTAAACGTTGGGGCTTCACCAACCAGAACATGGTGATGCCTGGACTTTACCCCTCATGGTCGAAGTCCATGCCAAAATTAAAAATTTTGCTCCAGTAACCTTTCATTTGTCTCCTGGACCCAGTAGAACATTAAAATAAGCACAAAAAGATTCAATTATGTTGCTAAACCAGAAATAACTGGTGCTAGAGACAGGCCGGTGCAGTTTGAGAAGCAATGATTTATAGGACCAAGATCAGATCTCAGACTAAAATATATTATACATGGTTTCACGTATTTAGGGATTCCTTTAAAAATAAGGTAATGTCTTAACCATTATAACGCAAAAACATAAAAACATAATAATTATATAATGAAACTTAGAATAAATTTTTCACAAAATAACTCATAATAAATAGAATAAATACTAAAAACTCAAAAATTATAAGTCCATGGCACAGATTGCTGTTAGGTATTGCTGAATTGATAGCATTGGTCAGTAAGGGGTTAAAGAGTATTTTGCAAACCTGAAATGATCTAGGCCAGGAATTGCCATTTTGCCTGTGGGTTGGCTGTATCCTCACTGAAGTGTTGTCAGGCTGGTGACGTATATGAGAAGTGTTAGCTCTTTCTATCAAAGTCAGAGATCTGACAGCGTGCTTTACTTAACGTATCAGAGCGAGACCGAAAATATTTAGGGATGTCGTCGCTCACACTAACCACATGTGATATTATTCTCCAAGTTCTCAGTCACAAAACAAGAATATCACAAGCATACAATAAGAATGATATTGCACAACATATACTTTGGTGAACCTACCCTAATATATTAGGGGGGTGCAAGGATAGCAATTCTCTCACGTATGTACTAATATATTATAGGAGTGGGAGCAATACAGTGATACAAGTCAAGAAATGTGGGAAAACCAAATGGATTTAATCAACCATGGTCTAGGAGACCAGTGCTCAGGGCTCAAATTTGAACACACTGTATATTAGGAAATGTGATGACTACATGCAATGTCGGACTGGGGTTACGTGGGTCCACCAGAGGAAATTATTCTGAGTGTCCATCCTCCATCTATACAGAATATGTGCACGTCCACTTCACATATCATCAGTAAGATCTAATAGGGTATATGTGATCATCCGATAAGTAGCAGACCCTAGTGGCAAGTAATTGGCTCCAAATTCATCTCCAAATGGGGTTGTCTTCTGCTAGATCTTTGAGGACCTGTTGTATCAGAAGCCCATTATTGTGTGAGAACCTGGGCCCACCGAAGGATCCTCTGATTTTCTGGTTGGAAAGTCTGAACCTGACCATAAATCCTTAGTATTTTTAAGTTAAAAAAAAAAAAACTATAGACCCGATGTAAATCAGGTGGTGGTTTACTAGTTCATGTAGTCTCTATTATAATATTCAATGTATGTTGTTACACAGAACTTTAGATTCCGACCAGCTCTGTATTGTCATCTGAGTGCCGTCTAGAATAAGTGGGCTATAACCCATTTACACCCTGTTTGCTCGAGGTAAGTTCTTGATTGCTATAGTTTACAGTGGTCAACGATTATTATAAAGACGTCATCAACGATCCGGCTCTCAACGATTGTGTTGTTATATCTAAAGCAATGAGTGGGAACCAATAGAAAATGTTCCTTCACCCTAAATAATTATCGAACCTACTTAAAAAAAAAAATCTTGGTTATTTTTGCCACAATCATATAGTTTAATCAGAAAAAAATACAATGTAGCAATGCACTGGAAAGATGTTTGGAGGATCTGCTTATAGTACATGCATCAAACCAACGTCCAGAGAGAAAAATAATCTGAATGCTTGTTGCCTTGGGGCAAATGTTGCAGTCTAAGGCCATTTTATGTAATAACATCTCCAAAAACACAACAGTATGTCAACCTACACTAAAACAAGTGGTATTTCTTGGAGATGTATTGCTTCTATACCATGAAGAATTGCAAAATTCAACTAACCTATACAGAAAAACAAAATATAAATATAAAGTCCAAAAATATCCCAACTGTGCCCGAGTCTATAAACAACAGAGTAAAACTCTGAGCTCTGTGATTTCCCACAGGACAGAGAATGTATATATATATATTATTCTGTAGGGTCATTGTATAAACAGATTGTAAATTTTATTATAACATGGTCATGGCTGGGTACAAGGAGCCTGGTACATATAAGGGGCCAGGAGTAATTAGGATATTGTAAATTAGAGTAGGAGGGGCCCCATATATTCAAATACCTGGACCCTCAATATTAGAATATGTGGGGCCCTGTGCATTAGAATATAAGAAACTGAATATTCGAATGCAAAGGGGCCCTCTACATTAAGCTACAAAGAGCCCAGTAAGTAGAATATATAGACATTAAAATATATAGGGCTGTATATAAAAATATTGGGCCAAAGTCATTAGAATACGAGGAGCCCTGCACTATGGATAAAAGGGGACCTATACCTTACATTGCTTGGGGCCCCTTACAAAAAACACAGAGGGCCCTTATATTAGAATACATGAGCCATGTGCATCACAACACAAACTAAAGTTACAATCTGTAACATCCAGGCTGACTAAAGCCAAATGCACACAATACATATTACCTGCGGATTTGCCACGCGTATTTTTGTGCGGCAAATCCGCGGCATAATGCAGTACCAGCAAAGTAAATGAGATTTCAAGAAATATCATCTACACGTTGTAGATTTTTTCTGCACATAAATTAACCTGCGTATTTTAAAATCTGCAGTATGTAAATTTATCCTGCGTTTCCACTTGCAAATTGTATCTGACTAGTTTTAAAAAAAAAAAAATGAACTAAAATCCGAAGCATAAAAACGCACCGATTTCCGCATCAAAATGGAAAAACCGCACCTAAAAACACATTAAAAAACCGCACTAATAGCTGCAGATTTTACCTGCGAAATTACCTGCATTTACCTGCGTGTGCATGTAGCCTAAAAGTAAATACCTATAGTTTATGAACACATTTTATAATTAAATGTAGCATACCATAAATTATTATAATAAACACAGTATGTTTCTAACACTCCTACTCAACAGGACAGTTGTCTGCAACTTGTGGTTCTCCAGCTCTTGTCAGACATCCCCTGACAGCCGTAAAGCTAAAGGTTGCACAATGCTGTTAAAGGCAAAACTTCAATCAATAACTTTACAAGCAGCCGCCTGGCATTGAGGTGAGGCCAAATTACCAAAGACATGTCAACAAAGGCAACCTAATAACCCTAAAACTTATTTCTGCTCCTCTTTGCCAAGCAAAAATATCAGTACCAATTAGTACATTGACCAATGGTGCCAATTCAATGTACCCCCCTCCGTCAACAAGGCTGGCATAGATGCCAAGACTTGATTCCCCTATTTTTTCATGATTCATCCTTAAACTTCACACATGGAAAATTGTTCTGACTGTTCCAAAAATTCATACGGTTGAATCATAGCATGATAAACACTTCGGCTACTTAAGTGATACAATCAAAGCAAAATTGGTAGAGACTTTTTTTTAACATATCCTATAAATGTTCCAGATCAAATGGACAAATTTCATTTGTCGGAAAAAATATTTTGTCATCATTGACACCCTGATTATGGAGACGAGTGATAATTGTAGTCCGAATCATCGGTACGTCTAAGGCCTACCGGTTGGGTACAACTTTAGAAAGTGTTGACACCAGGCAGGGCATGTATACAACCAAGACATAGTGTATTATTCAAGCAGAGACAGGTTATAGTAGTTCAGTCATGAAAAGTTCTGTGTTGATACCAACAGGTAATAGAAATGACTTTAAGAAAAGGACAAACTTAACGTCAAAGGCAGGTGAAGATCTACCCAGCACTGGACCCCCCGCCCTTCTGTGCCATCTCTTACCCACCTTGTTACTCCATAAGCTGCTCCGTCATGATACAGTATCCAGCAGGAATGAATCCCCACACTGTGTATTGTGTATAATGTGTGAGCAGCTCTGAGCTGAGGGAGCACTGAATACATTAGTACAGACACAACAAGGGATCCTGCTCAGAGCGGCCCATCACCACCGCCCATTGGGAGGGCACTCCAACTAATAGGACTTTGCCATTGGCTCAGTGACAATGTCTGTCTGCCCTTCCCTGTGTGATCTGGCAGCGACAGGAGAGGAGAGGGGCTGATCAATTTCATGTTCAACTGCAGGACACAGCTCATGGAAAGTTTACAAGACACAAAGATAAACATTCACATAACTATCCACTGCCTATTATTATATATACACCTGCCCGGCTGATAATTATCATATGTATTCCATGCCTGTCCATATCCTATCTATCTGTCTATCTATCTATCTATCTTATAGCTATTTAGTTAGTATCTACCTATGTCACCTAATTCTCTATCTATCTCCCGTATCAATATATCTCATTTAACTATCTATCTATCTATCTATCTATCTATCTATCTATCTATCTATCTATCTATCTATCTATCTATCTATCTATCTATCTATCTATCTATCTATCTATCTATCTATCTCTCTATATCTATCTATCTATCTATCTCTCTCTTTCTCTCTCTCTCTCTCTCTCTCTCTCTATATATGTCTGTCTGTCTGTCTGTCTATCTATCTATCTATCTATCTATCTATCTATCTATCTATCTATCTATCTATCTATCTATCTGTTTATATTATAGTTATCTATTAACTATTTATGTATATCTTCTATCTATCTGTTTATATGTTATCTAACTATCGTATAAATATCATACCTCATTATCTATCTATCTATCTATCATCTATCTATCTCATATCTATCTATCTATCTAATATCTATCTATCTATCTATCTATCTATCTATCTATCTATCTATCTATGTATCTATCTCTCATATCTATCTATCTATCTATCTATCTATCTATCTATCTATCTATCTATCTATCTATCTATCTATCTATCTATCTATCTATCTATCTATCTATCTATCTATCTATCTATCTATCTATCTATCTATCTAATCTATCATTATAAAGATACATTTTAAATTAGGGTAGATCTATGGCAATATAAGTTGTCCCCAATTATAAAGAACCTGCTGGCAGATTAACCCCGGATGCTCCTTTTCTGTAATCTTCTTTCTCATATAATGTAATAGCTATTATTGACTTATGGCTTCTGCTCGGCAGCCACAACATCTGCATCATACCTGAATACTGTTCGGTTACCTCATCTGTGTCTCTAGGGGCAGTTGACAATGATGGAGCTGGAGTCACTGCTCGTCTCCTTATTCTGTATGAGACTGACAGTGATATATTATGAGGTCAGCACTTACTGTGGGTCCTGGCAGCAGGTAATAAATCTCCTACTGACTACGGTAATTGTGGCCATAAACAAATTGCTCACATTATCGACTGATAATTGTTGAACAATAAAATATCATCATGGTCGGCCCATATTCCTAAATATAGGGGCAGTAGTGAGAACCGGTGTAGCAAAGATATTTTACTTAGTTTGGCCTAAGTCTCAAAGGCCTTGAAAAGTGACAATAATTTTCTAGCACAAAAATAGGCTCAGAATGGTTGTCATGTCTCTTCCCCCACTCTCCCTCACAGCTCATTTAAAGGCATTAACCAGCAGGGGGTGATAATGAGCACAGACAGAGGTACATGTATTACTGAGGCATGATGGGAGTCCCAATTAGTTTCGGAAACTGGACCACAAAAGTGTCAGGGCTTATACATATTAATATAAAATTAGTAAATTTCTAACCTTTTTTTGGGGTGTGGATGGGCTTGAAGTCGTGTTACTCTTTAGCATCTATCCCCTCTTATTTAGCCTGTAGATTAGCAAGAAGATGGTCCATATTGAAGGGAGGTTCAGACTACATAGGGTCCATTTGTAGTCTGTAACTATGGAGACACACAGGTCTGCATAGGAGCAGTAACCAGAAAATGGTGGACTTTTTTAATCAAAACTATTCGAAAAGTTGCTTCATTTTTTATTATAGATGCATTTGAGAAATAAAAAACATTGCTGCACATGTAAAAAACTTTAATATGCTAAAAAAAAAGCTAAATTATGATAATTTTTGACTATTTTCGATATGTTTCTATCATACAGCTCGGCTCCTGGTTTTCACTGTTCACGGATCACTAGACCGCTCTTATATACATTAAACCATTGTTATCTCATCACTGTTATACCAGTCACACCCAATAATGTCTGGGATATTATTAGCTTTGGTTGCAAACAAGTGATCTGTAGCACGAGACCATCATTTATATAACTGGTTGTGTCGGTTTATGAAAAGTTGTAGGAGGAATAAAAGTGACATCATACAATATAATAAGAAATGTGATGGGCAAAAAACGACAGTAAAATTCCTTTAATCTGGCATCAATGGGGCCTGATAGGTGCTGGATTATCAGATGTCTTTATTTTCTGAAGGTTATAGAAAAATATGGAAAACTACATTAAAAGTGTAGAGAACCTACAGAAAGGCAACCCCAAAATAAATGTACTGTAATTGCCAAAAATGCTTCACAATCTGATATTACACATTGTGAAAGGTGCAATTTGCGACTCCATTAGATCGCACTGTGATGCGGCATTTGTCTATGGTGGTTTCATGCGCCATGAATTTTATGTCAGAAAAAATACGACAATTTTCATTCCTGAAACAGTATTAACACATACATCCCCCACAGGTTAACATTAGCGGTGATAATACAAGATATCGCACTGCGATCTACTGCTAATGTCATAATCGCAATGTGTAATATCACTGTGGAGACCGTATTTCTTAGACTAGGGCTTCACGGCGACTTTGTTCGCAAAACAGGTCACATGGCCAAAGATTGTAGTGTTATCGATCTATCGCATTGCTTGCATCGTAGTAATGAAAGTGAATGTGGCCGCATTACGACCCGCAAGTGGCCACGACCGTGACTTGAGTCACAAAAAAAACCTTTAAATTTGGATTTCTTGCAACTGTCAGGCCATGGTAACTTGCAGGTCGCAGCACGGACAGATTCACTTTCATTACTGTGTTGCAGGCAGCGTGACATGGCGATAACACAATGATCGTTGGTCATGTGATCTGTGTTGTGGCAAAAGTCCATATGTAGCCTCAGCCTAAATCGGTTATGTCTGCTCAGTCTTTTGCTTACGTTCTTGTGTTGGAAACAAGTGCCCGATTATTGGACTTTCTATATTATCTGAAGCCGAATTAAAGGAATTTCTGTAAAGGATTTGCCAGACACAGCTTCTGTGTCTACGCCCATGGGCAATCAGTCTGCACCTGCTTCTATGTCTGTGAGACTGACTCCATCTTCCACCACTCAGGATGGCAGGCTTAGGAGTGGGAGAGCCTATCACAGCCTGGCCAGACGGAGCTAGCTCCCGCCCTCTGTCTATTTATACCTGCCTTTCCTGTTCCTCCTTTGCTTGTGATTCTGCTCTGCTTGTTTCCTGGCCTTGCTGCTACTGCTTGTACTACTCATCCTCTGCTTGTTATAGACCTTGGCTTTCTGTCCACTCTACTGCTCAGCGTTTTTGTACCTCGTTCACTCCAGGTTTGACTCGGCTCGTTCACTACTCTTGTTGCTCACGGTGTCTCCGTGGGCAGCTGCCCCGTTTCCCTAGCTTCTGTGTACCCTTGTCTGTTTGTCTGTCTTGCACTTACTGAGCGTAGGGACCGTCGCCCAGTTGTACCCCGTCACCTAGGACGGGTCGTTGCAAGTAGGCAGGGACTGAGTGGCGGGTAGATTAGGGCTCACCTGTCTGTCTCCCTACCCCGTCATTACAATTTCACTGTCTTTCCATTAAAATCATCCGTCAAGGAAATAAGTTGATTTCATATTTAAATTTTCTATTGAGATCAAGTTAGCAAAGTTATCTACAGAAAAACAAATCACTAACGACATTAAAATGTAATAAATATATTAATGACAAAAAGAAAAAATCTGCTAATATTGGCCCTCTTAAAGATGATCATGGGAATACAATTGTAGAGAACAAAGGGAGGGCTGAGATATTAAACACGTACTTTTCCTCTGTGTTCACTGATGAGCTACCGGTACCAGATATTCAGGGGGACAGTAAGAGCAAATTAAATATTGATAAAGCCCCTGGCCCAGACGGCATTCATCCACGAGTATTAAGGGAATTGAGCTCAGTATTGGGCAAACCATTGTATCTCATCTTCTTAGACTCTCTTGAAACAGGATCAGTGCCACAGGATTGGAGGACGGCTGATGTTGTACCAATATTTAAGAAGGGTAAAGAGGTGGAAGCGAGTAACTACCGTCCAGTAAGTTTGACATCTGTGGTATGTAAAGTATTTGAGGGTATTCTAGGAGATGAACTGCAAAAGTATATAGCAGAGAAAAGTCTAATAACTGATCACCAGCATGAATTCATGAGAAACAGGTCGTGTCTAACTAACATGCTCGGGTTCTATGAGGAGGTAAGTGCAAATCTGGATGTTGGTCATGCGGCTGATGTGATTTATTTGGATTTTGCAAAAGCATTTGATGCTGTTCCACACAACAGTCTTGTTCTGAAGCTACAGACACAGGGACTGGGGGAACGTGTATGCAAGTGGGTAAAGAATTGGTTAATGGACAGAAAACAAAGAGTTGTTATAAATGGAACTTACTCAAAATGGGTTGAAGTCCGCAGCGGGGACCACAAGGATCGGTGTTAGGCCCAATTCTTTTTAATCTCTTTATTAATGACCTTGTGGATGGGATTGATAGCAAGGTGTCCGTTTTTGCTGACGATACAAAACTTTGTAGGATACTTAAAACTCAGCTTGACTATAAAATATTACAGAAAGACCTAGATAAGCTGGCAGCATGGGCAAAAAAACATGGCAGATAAAATGTAATGTTGATAAATGTAAAGTAATGCACTTAGGACGCAATAATAGCATTAATTCATATACATTAGATGGAATAAAACTGGGGATAACGGAACAAGGGAAGGATCTGGGGATTCTGGTATCAAATAAGCTAAGCAGCAGCACTCAATGTCAAGCAGCAGCTGCAAAAGCAAATAGAACTATAGGGGGTAAAAAAAAAGAGAGAGATAAAAACCTGTGATTCAAATGTAATACAATATTACCCCTCTATAAATTCCTTGTAAGGCCACATCTAGAATATGGAATTCAGTTTTGGGCTCCACATTGTAAAAAGGATATTGGATAACTGGAGAGGATTCAAAGGTGGGTGACTAGATTATTAAATGGGATGGGATGTGTCGCTTACAATGAAAGACTAGAAAAATTGGGCTTGTACATCTAAGATATCTAAGAGGTGATCTTATAAACATGTATAAGTATATGTGTGGTCAATACAAAGAACTAGCACTGTTCCTTCCAAGGACTCTACAAAGGACCAGGAGACATTAATTGCGTAAGGAAGAAAGAGGTTTCAGACATCAATATAGGAAAGGATTCTTTACAGTTAGAGTGGTCAAGCTATGGAATGCCCTGCCCCCAAGAGGTAGTGATGGCAGATACTATGTCAACTTTTAAGAAAGGGCTAGATATTTATTTATTGACGAATGACATTGAGGGTTATAATTAATCAAGCAATTAATGACGAGTAATTTATTGAGAAAGGTTGAACTTGATGGACCTGTGTCTTTTTTCAACCTATGTAACTATGTATATGGTAACCATGTTAATCAATACAGATAAAGAGTAAAATTCCTTAGATCTGGCATTCGATAGTCCAGAAATTCCAGAACTGGATCTAGCTGTCTATCGCTATAGCAAGTCATAACAACATGTTACTGGAGAGTGTAGAGCTTGTACTTGATATTTGGCGACACACCCTGCAAGAACAGCTGGATTCTGCCAAGAACAACAGAAAATCTGTCATCCGAAAACCATTGTGTCATAATTGATGAACTAAGTTCAAAAATAGTTTGTTGTTGCTACTACAAGATGACAGCGGAGTTACTACGCAGATGTGTTTGGTTTTAGCTGGGAAACAGACAGTTCTCTCTTCTCCGCTGTGTGATAGTTGTGACAGTGATGTCATAACACAGCTACTGAGACACAAGTACCTGTCCCTTTACTAGGCTGGTTTCATATAAAATACACACTGTACCTCCCAACATTCAAATCCCCATTTGTGGGACATCTTCAAATACTGCCCCTGATCCGATCAGGAACACCAACAAAATCTCCCAGAAACCCCACTTTATATTTCATTTACATAAGCTCCGCCCCTTTGAGATTTGTCTTGCGGGACAATCCCATGAAAAAAGAGGTTATTGGGAGGTGTTTATACTATACGCCCATTTACCCAAAGTCAGTACCAGTGACTACCCAATAAGGCTCTGTTCAAATTTGCGTTAGAAGCAAGTATGCATAGTGCTGCATGAAGCGCTATTCTTCCTGTTAAAATCACAGATACCACAACAAAACCAAAGGGCATGCCTCCTAACCGTCCTGGATCCAGCAGGACAGTCCCGGTCTCCAGGTGATATCCTGCTGTCCCGACGGCATTTCCCGTTTTCAACTGTATCTGCGTCCTAAGAACACAAATACAGCTGAATATGATTGTGGAGCAGGGAGCCGTCAGCTCCCTGCTCAACCATTGACCCTGTGACACCTGCCGTGAGTGGCTTGGCGCAGACAAGCACGTTGCAATTACGTACACATGCCTGCCTGCTACGAGGCAAACACAGCACAGACCAGAGGAGACCTGCAGAGGTATGGATAGGTGAGTATTTATTTTAATATTTCTAGCAGAGTATAGGGGTATTATACTGTGTGTGGGGGCACTAAGGGGGCTTTAGATTGTGCGTAGGGAGACCGTGGGGCATTATAGTGTGTGTGTGTGGGCACTATGGGCATTATAATGTATTTAGGGAGGCCCTATGGGGCATTATAATGTGTGTAGGGCTCTATGGGGACATTATACTGTGCGGGGAGGGACTATGGGGGCATTATACAGTGTGAAAGGTACTATGAGGGCATAATATCATATGGGGGCACTATAGGGGCATTATATTGTAGGAGAATCAATATGGGGGCATTATAATGTGTGGGGAGCACTTTGGGGGCATAATACTGTGTGAGGGGTACTATGGGGCAATATATTTTGTGGAGAGGCACTATGGGGGACATTATACTGTGTGGGGTGACACTATGGGTGCATTCTACTGTTTGTGAGAGGATTTATGAGGGCATTTTACTCTGTGGGGGGCTTTATGGGGGCATGATATTGTGTGGCGAACTATAGGGGAGTATGGGGGCACTAAGGGGAATTATTACTGTGAGGGTGCACTAAGGAGGTATCATCACTGTGCGGGGATGCTATTACTTTGTGCCATACAAAAAGGACACTATGAAAGTGTGTGGGGCCTAAATGCCCCTGTGCTAGAAAAGAAGGCACCTGTATTATAAAAGGTACATAGTAGGTGGGGGCCCCTGTTACAGGTTTTGCTCAGGGGTGTCGAGTTACATCTCTGCATATATGGAATGCAATGGAGCATCAGACGACGGCTCTACGTTGTGCATGAGGCCTCACTACTCTTGTATCTACTCTGAACAGTACAATTTATATGTTAGTATCACATAATATATTATATATGAACGATCAATCCCTAAATGATGATTTTGTCTATTGGCCGTTCCCAATATTTACAAGAATGATTATTGTTATGTTCACTCTTTTTCCATCAAGTTGTTCCAACAATTAAAGGCGCACCTTGCATAGAGGCAGCTGCTACGGGGCCCATTAGATGAGGCTCAGACTTACAAGTGCGGAGGAAACAGCTAATGCATAATGCATCCCTTTTCTCCTACAGGTGATAGGAAGAGGTTGATGGGGGCCCTCCCATACCTGAATGTTGGGGTGTGATGTTATGAAGCAGCACCAGAGGGGGCCCCATTTTAGATGTTGCTCTATGTACGTCTTTGCATCCATCACTTTTTTGACTTCTTCATTGCTGTTACAGGTGTCAGTGTGTTGTAACAAATGGCCGCACAGACGCACTAACCTTATCTTCCTATTTTTGTAGACCTGATAACAACATAGTCCTTCATTAGTAGATGTTCCTTTAATAATAGGCATCTTATCTGCAACATAACACAAGGAGATAAACTTTTTGTAAGTAAAGATTTCCCATGAAAGACATAAACAAAGAACAAAATTAAATGTTTTTTATTAGGTAAATGAGTCATCAACGAAAACAAAGGACTTTCCCATAATCTGGAGAATCAGGATTCAAGGACATGAAAAAAAACTGAACTGCTCAGTACCTCTCGTAACACATTGTTTGCCTGCAGGCAAAATACTCTCGCTCATTATGGATAAAGGGAACATCCTCAGCACCTGAAACAAGTTTGTGAGTGTGAGAAGGAAGGAAGGCTCAAATTCCAAAGATGTTTCTATAGACAGTGGAGAATATCAGAGACTCTGGTGAAATTCTTAGGGTCCAGAGAAAAAAATAAAATCCCTAAAAATGCTCCTAGGCTATAAAGGATAGAGCTCGTCCAATACACTTATAAGTCGTATCCTTGAGACAAACAGGCGTGTAAGAGTAATTGAGTTTTGTAGAATCTGCGCGATACACAAAGCACTGTGTCTGTTTTTGTTTTTTTTAAGACATCTTATGCCCTAATTTAAATAGAGTTTCTCAGATATTTTTTTATTTTTTTTAAATAGTGTTTCTGTTTTATTCATTATTTTATCCCCAAAAATTAAATGTCAGTAATTTCCATAGCAATTGTATTACCCTATGCAAGTATTACATGCCATATGATTCATATAGGGAGAAGAAGGTGTGCTCACTAGTCATGTCTTGATCTTGCTCTACAACTGAAGTAAATCTTGCACCCTATGCAGGTGTATCCACTTGTGGACATTGACCCGTGGCAGCACCTGACTCTATTATTCCTCATATGTGAAGCCATTGTCACTTTATTGTTAATGACAATAACGCTAATCAGCATTGAGGGGGAAAGACAGGTACTGAAAGAAAAGTGACATTTGGAAGTGCTGACATGTTGAAGAGATACTTGTATTGAGAATTAGAGAGAGGAATATAGGGAGTAAATTGATCAATGGTTTGCAGGTGAGCCATGGTTTTGCTCATGGATTTGGAACTGATTAATAGACTGATGAGAAGTCTTGTCATTGCAGTCTATCTTCCGTCTCATTATTTCTTTCCAGAAGAGCAGTGACGTCATATCTATTAAATATAAGAAGGGCTCAGAGATGAGTTTGAGGACCACCCATACAAATGACGCTACTATATCTCATCTAATAGAAATACTTCAGTTGCTATGTAATAACCTCACAAAGTTAATAATGTTTCTCATTTAAAATTTATTTAATCTAAAGCCATCTTTTGATGTGTTACATAGACATACAGTATGGTCCGTTTCCATTGTATCTGCCGTCAGATTTGATTCTGGTTGAACAAATTTGTTTTTGCTAATCGAAAGTACCCTGATTGCCCTGAAAAGTCGTCTATGAACAAATATTATAGAAGAAGATTTGTGAATGATGTGATGAAGATTGATGATTCACAAAGTTTGTAAGAATTAGTGTAAGAATTGTATAGCTGCAGCAGCACTCACTCACAGCAATGGCTGCCTGTGCCTGCCTAAGTATTACACTAACTGCCTCCTATCTCTCTCTAAAATCTATCTCTATTAAATTATTGTAAATCTAACTATTCTCTTCTCCTCACTATAAAATACACTGACCAACACTAATCCACTATCTATCTGTATTCTGTGTTTTACTATCTCTCACTCTCTGTCTGACATCCTCTCTCTCCTATCTGTATACTCATATAGCAGCAGCATTTCCTGGTTGCGCTGTTTATAGTGGCTATGACTCATATGACTGTCATCCACTGAGTCATCAGTGACTCACACTCTATACCCCTCATGATTGGCTGTGCTAGAGGAATTATGGGGAAGCCCGCCGGATCAGTGCCTGAGGTCATGTGATCCTTCTTCTCTGTCGTCTTGTCTTCTTTTGATCTGTAACATGGCAGCCGCCATTGTGAGCGATTCGTGCGGGCCAAATCTTAAATGTTTCTATTTGATTTCGTTTCGATTCGCTCATATCTATAGGGGACCATGGTGCTTGTTGAAGTGTCAAATCCCTTTGGTTACTCCAATAATTACTCTCACTTGTTATCTCCAACACAGTGCCTTCCGTGTAGTGCTATTCAAACTCTATGGCCTCTTTGATTTCAGAATCATGGGCATCCGAGCTCCCAGCCCCCTGACACGGCTAACTTTTGACACATTCAATATAACAGCCAGAACACAGAGCGGCTACAAAGATTATCTCTTGCTCGGGATGAACCAACAAGTCTATGTATTACATGGACAGCCCATTGAATTAATTGAGAACTATGTAATGCTTATTTTGCCCTGTGGTGGTGCTGCAGGGAAATTGTACACTTGATACTAGATTCCTCTACAGTACAGCTGATTGCTTGGGGTCTTATTAGCGAGACATCCTATGATCAGCTTATCATTGTGGGATCCTTTTTACATTAAGGGATTCTCCAAAGCAGACAACCTGACATCCCAGTGCCAATGTATATCAATGTGGCACAGACAGTCAACTGGCTAAATTTTAAAAACCGCTAGTGACCTATAAAGAAGTAATTTTTATCCCACTGACATCTTCCTGCAGAGGTTCAGCACTGAACTACGTTGACTGTGTGCTGTAGAAGAAGGTCTTGTATTCCCCTTCAACTTCCAGGCCATGGAAAATGATGACGCTCAATTACTCTCTTAAGATTTTGAGATTGCACAGTCAGACTACCCAGCTCTGAAGTGGTGAGAGCCCAAGATCTCCTTTTAAAGTAATAGTAACCAATTTCTATTAAGAAATTAAGTAAAATTAATATTGGTTCGATGATCACCAACTGGCAAGTGATCACAGCCTTTCTAGTCTTAAAGAAGACCTGTCACCTCTCTTCACATGGCTATTTTAGTAAATATTTGTATTCCCCATGAAATAAAAATTCTATAGT
Organism: Rhinoderma darwinii; assembly: GCF_050947455.1. Lineage (NCBI taxonomy): Eukaryota > Metazoa > Chordata > Amphibia > Anura > Rhinodermatidae > Rhinoderma > Rhinoderma darwinii. The sequence continues at coordinate 20,604,621 of NC_134692.1, read as the reverse complement.
ATATTTTCTTAGAACTCTGTGTTGTTCCATTCCTCTGTTATTCTTCCTAGAAAAGTTTGAATAAATTTACAGCTGGGGGTTACCATTTCCCTAGTCAAAGGGACGTGTCCCTACATAGTCTCACTCTGTCAGCACTGATTGGACAGTGCCAGTCTATGTAGGGACACCCCCCCCCCCCAACTGGTAACATCCAGTAGTTAATTTATTCATAAATTTCAAGGAGGGATAACAGAGGAACGGCACATTTATCCTGTGATATATGAAATGTACAGTAAGACACATACATCTATATAGAACCTACACATGCAATAATGCAGTCAATTTAACACTTGCATGTACAGCATCGCTGGACCTCATAGTCGCAACAAAAATTTTGGATTACAGAACAGATGCCCATCAAACAAGAGACAGCCCCTTTATTATACAGACAGCTTGTGTTTTAGATAATGACTGGTAAAATTTGTTAAGCTCAGACCCAACTGGATCAATGCAAATTACAAAGGGATTCCGGCCCCAGGCAGGAGGATTTACCAGAAGATTTAAGTGTATAAAGAGTTTTTACATTTTTCCACAAGCTGCTCTCTATCAAAGAGAAAACATGATGGACATGAAAGGAAGACTTGTTGCCTAATTATTAACTGCTGGTAGAGTCCATTGGTTTATTTACGGGAGTGACAAGTAATGAGGAAGCTAATGAGTGCTTTAAGCAGGGGCAATTGGCTCCCAGCACAGTCAGGCAGAAAATCAGAAAGGAGCCTACCCAGCGGAGGGATTAGCTGCCCAAATAATTCATGGATCTGGGTGTGAATGTTATCCCAGGACCCGCACAGAGTCTAATGAATGCTGCCATATTATTAAACCTCCTTCAGTTATTCCTTGCTGATTTTTTTTCTTCTCAGCGTATGGGAAATGTGTGCGGCAGTACAACAAATTACAATAGATTAAAGCCAGACATTAAAGTCATTAAAGGTCATTTATGGAGCGTAAGATACACAAGCGGGTGTACGTGCTCCTTATTATCCGCCCTTTTCATAAAAACTGTTCGCCCACATTCTTGGTTTTGGAAAAATTCCCTTGACATCTTACTTTACATTATTTTGACCCATCCATTAATGAATATGGTAGTAAAAATTAGAAGTTATCCACACCACACCCCATCAAAGGCGGATTTTCTATACCAGGGACAAAGATTTAGTTAGCTACCCCAGCCCTTTGTTTAAATACCATGGCCAGCCATTTATCTAAATACCAGTGGTTTGTTGGTACCTAGCACTGGTGGGACATGCCACACTAGCCCTCCTCTAGCTGCGTCCCCTATAATTTCTTTAGGATTCCCATCTTGCAGTGGCGTATCTCCCTGCTCTGCCATTTACTAGGCTACAGGCAACGTTCAGCCTGCAGCATATCAGGCGCAGGGACAGGATCCCTGCACAGGCCGGTGTGATGACATCACTGGATCACGCCAGCCTATGCAAGGATCCCATTGGCATTGAAGATTCTTTGAGGTAGCTCCTTTTGTCATGGGAACAGTGCCTAGGTGAGTATAATTTTTTTTGTTTTATTTGTTTGGGGGAGTTACCTGCAGGGGGGTTGTGGCACTATCTACAAGGGGAAGGTGGGGGCACTATCTACAAGGGGAAGGTGGGGGCACTATCTACAAGGGAGGCTGTATGACACTATCTACAAGGGGAAGGTGGGGGCTATATCTACAAGGGGGGCTGTGTGGCACTATCTACACAGGGGAGGTGGATGCTCTATCTACAAGGGGGGCTGTGTGGCACTATCTAAAAGGTGAAGGTGGGGGCACTATCTACAAGGGGGGCTTTGTGGCACTATCTACAAGGTGAAGGTGGGGGCACTGTCTACAAGGGGGGCTGTATGACACTATCTACAAGGGGGAGGTGGGGCTCTATCTACAAGGGGGGCTGTGTGGCACTATCTACAACGGGGAGGTGGGGATCACTATCTATGGCAAGGGCTGTATGGCACTATCTGCAAGGGGGAGGTGGGGCACTATATACAGAGGGCTGTATGGCACCATCTACAAGGGGCAGGTGGGGGGCACTATCTACAAGGGGGGCTGTATGGTACTGTCTACAAGGGGGATGTGGGCGCTATCTACAGGGGGAAGGGCACTATCTACAAGGGGGTGTGACACTATCTACAGGGCAGCTGTATGGCACAATCAACAGGGCAGCTGGTTGGCACAATCTACAGGGGGGGCTGTATGGCACAAGCTACAGCAGGCATTATCTACAAGGGGGGGGCTGTGTGTGGCACCCAGGGGAGAGGGGGCCCAGTCAAAAGTTTGCTATGAGGCCCAGTCTTTCCTAGTTATACCCCTGCCACCTTTCACTTTACTGCTCTATTTACCCTCATTGATATATTTAAAAAAAAGACAAAAAAAGTCACCAGTTATATGTCTTGGAGTTGTCTCCTTTTGTCAACTTGTTAAAGAAACCTTTTCAGCATGGGTGATTGATGGAAGCTCCGTTATCGCTATGATGGGTTTGTATTATGGACCAAATGATAAGAAAACAATGGAAGACTAACATGATAAATTTCATAATACTCTGTACACCAGGATGGTATTTCGTGATTTTTTAAGACTTTTGAGGTGGTATACCAGAGAATTCCTGATCTTAGACAATAGGGTGACAATTTCCCACCTTTCCCGTTTCTCTGTTCTATCTTTATCTACCCTACGTACTTATCTTTTCTTTTCCTTACGTTTATCTTTCTAAGGGTGAATTTACTCGTAGCAGATTATTTTTTTTGCATATTATCTTTTTATTGAAAATGGAACGTTTTTAACAAGAAAGAAAGGAAGCAAAAAGTCATGAAAAACATGAAAGTTCCTGTATTGCAGTAAACACAGCAAACCAATAAAATGTCACATTATCAACTTGTAAGTCCGAACACAAAGAAAAATGTTGCAAACGGTCAGACCCATCAGGTGACTGGAAAAGAGACGAATCGACTATTAAGCTTAAACTCAAACATTTTCTTCGATACATGTGAACATAGAAAGAGTATATTGACTACTAACAAGGATGAGGTGTCATGGCCTTTATATAAACCTTTACCATGAGGGAGAAGAATGAAGAAACAAAGACTATAGAGAGAATAAGAGTGAGGGGGGGGGGGAGCTGAAGAAAGGGGGGAAGAAAAAGTATGAAAAAAAAAGGGGGGGGGATTACCTGATGACGAGCCTGTAGTAAAAAGAGACAGAGATGGATGACATATATTACATTAGCGGTGCCATCCTTCAATTTCTAAACCAGAGCGAAAATCAATCCAGGCCGACCATGTTCCAAGGAATTTGTAGTACTTATCATCATCTTCTGCTACCATTATGGGCGCTGCCTCATCTTTGGACCACTTGATCACACTCTATTTACATGGGCAAGGCACGCTGCATGTGTTATTTCTGACATATGATTTTTCATAATTTTTCTAACTACAAGGCTGGATGTATATACTCATTACTGTCGACCAGATCAATCGGGTTTGGCTCGTATGTCAAGTTACACCCCCTTGGTCTGTGATTCATATAACATTTACATATTGACCATTTACCTGTGTCATGCATAATGATCAACTTCCTTGCCAGTATTACCAGGTAGCTCGTACCATGTGAATATATTCTAGGCATCACACCTATAATGTTCTAATCATCTCTGTTTATGAGCAATATGCTCTTTGTATATCATGCACACATGTATTGTACATTGTGCCAATTGTTTCATGGCAGTAACGTCACTTTGCTAAGTGGTCCCCATACAGACTCTGTTTTGTTTTAGATCCTCTATCGTTTTTATACATTCCCCCTTGTTATATTGTACCAAATAAAATTGATATTTTTCTATTTTTGATTTTATATAGTATCTGGACTCCTTTTTTCTCATTGTTGGTTCATTTGTACCATTGTGCCTGCCGCCAAAACAACAACTATATATGCAGCCTGGGCAAATGCACGAGGGCTCTTTAAGTAAAAAGTACCACCACCATTATATATATAGTGGACAGGTAATGTTTCGACTCTACCATAGAGTCATTTTCAAGCAATGGTAGAGTCGAAACGTTGCCTGTCCACTATGGGTGAATAAACATAATATTTGGACTAAGCCAACATTTGGGGTGCCGTTCTCTCTTTGCCATATTCTATAGCACCTTTCTGGGATTTGAAATACTTTGCACAGTGCCACCCTACCACATTTTTTTGTATATATATATATATATATATATATATATATATATATATATATATATATATGTACACACATACAGGCACGTCACTCTCAACAAACTAGCTGTTCCATGGCAAGGGGCACACATGCTTGTCCTGGATGGGGGCCCTATGTCATCTATGTCCCTACCTGTTCTCAAATGTTGTTTAATAATTAGTATATTAGTATGGCAGAGCATTATTGCCTGTCTGTGTAAATCTGATAGGCAATCTATTAGGACGTGCCTCTGGCGCGTCCCAATAGGCATATGCCCAGGGCAGACCTGGGGGCTTTAATCAGGCCCCCGACTGCCATGACACCCCATCGGAGAACCGCGATTGTATTTGTGGGCCGCCGATGGGTGACAGAGGGAGCTCCCCCCCTCTGTAAACAAGTTAAATGCTGCAGTCACTATTGACCGCGGCATTTAACGGGTTAAACGGCCACGATCTAAGTAAACTTCGATCGCGGGCGTTGGAGCAGGAGTCCGGCTGTCATCAGACAGCCGAGCCCCGGCTCCAGCCTGCACGGGACACCCATAATGGACACTGGGCCGCTGTGAAAAGGGTGTATTGGTGGTCACTAAGGAGTTAAAGTGAATAAGACTGAGCTGCAATACCAGCCGCAACCACTACTAAATGTCGGGAGCACTGTGGCCCCTGCAATTTGCGGAACCGCCACCGATCCTAGGGATTATCCATCAATATGATAGTCCTGGAAAACCCGTAGAAAATATCTGTCTGTGAACTGTAGAAATAATGTTTCCCTTTTACAAACATGAGAAGACGTAACAGTCCTGCTTCAAGGGAAATGTGTAGCAGATGGTTACTACAAGCACAGACGCCTCCTGATGCCAAATGAACCATGGCAGGTGCGACAGGCTGGGCCAGTTATTTCACCGGAGTAAAACAATCCTTTCAGTTTCACCGACTACTTGTAAATAAGCAAACACTACAGATAAAAATGTCACGTCTACACAGGTGTTGAAATGTACAATTTTTTATTTTAGTAAAATATTTAGAACTTAAACACAAGATATAGGAAATAGTCGTTTTTCAGGGTGATTAGGTGTCATGGTTGTGCCCAGAGCTTATGAGGAAACGTCGCAAACAGATTATGACATGTATGGTATTTTTTCAAGCGTTTTTCCCCATAGGCTTCTCTATAGGACTTCAAAAATGCCAGAAAAAAGCACGTACAAATTAACAGTAAATAAAAAACGCCGCCACAAAACACTGGCATTTTTACATGCATTTTTTTCATGTAGTTTAAAACGCCAGAAAATATCTATGTGTGAAGGAGAACAGCAAATAATGGCATGGTACCCTGTGATCGGCGAGGGTCCCAGCAATGGGACCCAAACCAATCAAATATTCATGGCATGACCTATGAATTTTTCATAAAGTTTATGAATTTGTTTCAGCCTAGAAGAAGTATGGATGAAAACTGCCCTGAAAAACTATCTGGAAACTATCAACAAGGTGATGTTGACGGATCTATTATTTTCATTATGTGCATTTTTAGTATATAAATGTGCAATGCTGTGAATGGGTTGTGGGTCGAATTAACTAGTTAACCCCTCAATACTCCCTGCATCCCCGTTAACACATGAATAACCAATGGAATATTAGGTATCCGGTTGATAACCAGATTACTTAATTGTTCATGTGTTGATGAGAAATAATGACCTGAAAATGAAGCTGTCCGGAGTATTCACACAAATCATAATTGGAACAAATATAAAGCCATAATACGATCTGTCTAGCCTACTTGTTGATGGTTTCCTGGTAGTAAAAGATGGAAATGCCAGTTATGATTGCTAGTGTTGTTGTTAAATGAAGTGATTATGTTCGACATTTGCTGTTCATGAAATGATCACCATCTAATATATTATTGAAAGTGTCCCCAAACCAGACCATCACGTTTAATCTTGGCCTACAGCTCATCTCTGCTCCGTTTTTATGAAATCATACCTGGTATACCTTTTTTGTGTCAAGTTCTCAAGACCTTCATGTTTTCCCTTTCTCTGTATTTCTGCCTCAGGAATCCTCCTGTCATATAATGTGACCTCTGACCATAGACACTTAGATCTTAGGGTTTTATTGACACAACATTTCGCTAAAGAACAGCGAGAAACCCATCAAGACCTGGACATGTTGTATTTCCTACCATAGAGATAGAATTACAGGGAACACGTCTTTGGAGCAGACGGTAGATACAACCATCTATTCTATAGCACTTGGCTCTATAAGTTGAGTAGGATACCTGTGGACTCTCTCAGCGGTGGGGGCGGTGGGCACTGCTCAATTTACTGATCAATTAATCTGGACCGGGGTCTAGGTGTAAAATAGTTTACCTACAATAACCATATACAACTGACATATATCTGCAATACAACTTATACAATATACTCAATAGTACTTGAGGTCTCCAATTCTCTTATTGATTTTTATATTTATTGTGAATAGTATATGGACTATAGTAAGATAAACTGTTGTATGTTGAGTAAATCCCTTTTTTTATATTATGTCAGTTTGACTTTTGTCACTTTTACCCAATAATGTGATGTGACGTTGGCTCGGTTGTATTTGGCCCACCAGAAAAAATAATTCCGTTGCCCACCTGTCTAGCTATACAGAACACGTTTATGTTCACTATTGCATTGTAAACTGTGAAACTTCTATTTCTCTCTGGCCAACTCATAGTTATTTGTAAAATAACCTAAAAAAAGTTATAGACCCCCAACAAGCATTAATTTGCCCTTAGGGTTGTCTATGTTGGACCCCATTGTTGTGGCTGGGCCTTGATATTGTGTCAGAACTTGTGACCACCAAAATATCCTGTTGTCCTCCTGTGGATCAGTCCAACCCTGAAGTTATATATAGTCGTAAACATTTCCTGCAAAATGACCAAATGAGAATGTAATGACATTTTTATCACTGACCCTTTCATACAAAATTTGATGGCAATTGTCGGTAAAGGAATTTTTCCATCAGGACAACCCATTTCTATATTAGGGCATATGGCTGTCATAGATAGGGGTCTCGGGAACCCCTTCTATTAACTACAGGTTAGAGCCACTGCACGCCCTGCATTGCTGTAGGTAAAATGTGCAGCTGCCCCCCTGACAACAGCAACTGGTCATGGGGGATTGACGTTTTTTAATAATGGGATGTCCTCATGGGAAAAAAAAACCTTTAAATTCTGCAATAGTAGCGGAAGTGAACAGGAATACCAGACTGGATGTTAGACAGCAGGAAAGTGCTGGTGCATAAACCACCAATGCGTGGCACATGTTGGTTCCCCGGATGTGAAAAAACATTCGCCAGAAAAGAAATGTCACTAGATGGAGCAGGAAATCTGACATCAGAGGTCACATGACGCGCAGAGGGAGCAGAGAAACGGGGGAACTTTGGAAAATGCAAGTTAATTACTAAGTTATTGTGGGGGGTGTGACTAGATATAAACCAGAGATAAAAGCTCGGGAGACCCCTTTAGGGTATGTTCACACGGCTTATTTTCGTTCGTCTTTCGGGCCCTAGACGGCCGAAAATCGGAAGCAGAACGCCTCCAAACATCTGCCCAATGGGAAAAACAGCGTTCTTTTCCGATGGGGCGTTTTTTTACACGCCCGTTTTTCAAAACCGCCACGTAAAAAGAAGTGTATGTCACTTCTTGAGCTGTTTTCGGCTGTAGACTCTATAGAAAAACAGCTCCAAAAACAGCCGTAAAAAACGCAGTGAAAAACGCGAGTTGCTAAAAAAAACGTCTGAAAATCAGGAGAAAACAGCTCTGTATTTTCAGATGTTTTTTAGTAAGCGTGTGAACATACCCTAAAAGGGAAACTCCAGTCAAAGATTAACAAAATGTCCTTGTGCGTATTTACTGTTAAGAGTATAATTCTACAATGCAGTATCTACTGGCAGCTTCCTTCATGACACAAAGTTTCCCACAGTAGCAATTATGTGTAAGACTCCATCCTCTCATTATATCTTCCTTTCTCTTCAGCAGCATAGTATGGTAGGGGCATATCGTTACCAACCTAGTTGTTATGTGATTACTATCTACTCCAGGTTAATAATGTTGAAGATATGGAAGACTCCCTAGAGCTGGAAACTGTCTGGTCTTGTTTTCTGTCTCCTTTAGTCGGCAAATATCTACGACCTAAGTAAGAAAATCCTTATTTTCCTTCAGGCAGCAGTCAGTCAGTGCCCCCCTAGCTATATCGATCTCCGCAGATTGGCACTATTTGCCACGTCTGTCCCTCTGATTTCTGCCATTGAACCCAAATTCATATATCTGTCCTTCAAAGTAAATCTTCAGACATGGAATTAAAGTTTAGGGCCTGAACCCCTAAAACGTCTCCCATCTGATCTTCGAGGTTCCTCCTGGACGCTTCTTCAGATCCTCAGTTATACCACGACAGCATTCCAATGATAACATAAACAATTTGGAATTCCCTGCAGCGTTTTTGCTTGGTTCATGCAGAACTGAAGATGCCATTTACAGCAGCCTGTTGTTTGTGGATGGACTTAAAGGGGTTTTATGAGATTAGACACAGCACCACTCCTGTCCATGGGCTGTGTTTGGTATTGCAGCTTAGAGGGAACCTGTCATGTGGTAGCTGACCAATCTGCGGGCAGCATGTTATAGAGTGGGAGGAGCTGAGAAGATTGATATATCATTTTGGGGGAAAAGGTCCAGGATGTACTATAAATTATTTCCTTAAATCTCTGCTCACTGTCAGCTAAAGAGTCTAGTGGGCGGTCTCATTTGTTGATTGACAGCCTTCCCTGCATTTGTGTGCATACAGAAATAGCTGCCAATCGTTAAATGAGACCGCCCACTGGACTCTTTAGCCCACAGTGAGCAGGGATTTAAATAAATAAATTACAGGTTATCCTGAATCTTTTCCCCCAAAACTATATATCAATCCGCTCAGCTCCTCCTGCTCTATAACATGCTGCCCACAGGCGAGACGACTGGTTCCCTTTAAGTGAATATCTGAGCTGTTATATTAGACACAGCCAATTGAAGCAGACCCCTTTTATTCTAATCTCATATGCAGTGAAGGAAATAAGTATTTGATCCCTTGCTGATTTTGTAAGTTTGCCCACTGTCAAAGACATGAACAGTCTAGAATTTTTAGGCTAGGTTAATTTTACCAGTGAGAGATAGATTATATAAAAAAAAAAAAACAGAAAATCACATTGTCAAAATTATATATATTTATTTGCATTGTGCACAGAGAAATAAGTATTTGATCCCTTTGGCAAACAAGACTTAATACTTGGTGGCAAAACCCTTGTTGGCAAGCACAGCAGTCAGACGTTTTTTGTAGTTGATGATGAGGTTTGCACACATGTTAGATGGAATTTTGGCCCACTCCTCTTTGCAGATCATCTGTAAATCATTAAGTTTTCGAGGCTGTCGCTTGGCAACTCGGATCTTCAGCTCCCTCCATAAGTTTTCGATGGGATTAAGGTCTGGAGACTGGCTAGGCCACTCCATGACCTTAATGTGCTTCTTTTTGAGCCACTCCTTTGTTGCCTTGGCTGTATGTTACGGGTCACTGTCGTGCTGGAAGACCCAGCCACGAGCCATTTTTAATGTCCTGGTGGAGGGAAGGAGGTTGTCACTCAGGATTTGATGGTACATGGCTCCATCCATTCTCCCATTGATGCGGTGAAGTAGTCCTGTGCCCTTAGCAGAGAAACACCCCCAAAACATAATGTTTCCACCTCCATGCTTGACAGTGGGGACGGTGTTCTTTGGGTCATAGGCAGCATTTCTCTTCCTCCAAACACGGCGAGTTGAGTTAATGCCAAAGAGCTCAATTTTAGTCTCATCTGACCACAGCACCTTCTCCCAATCACTCTCAGAATCATCCAGATGTTCATTTGCAAACTTCAGACGGGCCTGTACATGTGCCTTCTTGAGCAGGGGGACCTTGCGGCACTGCAGGATTTTAATCCATTACGGCATAATGTGTTACCAATGGTTTTCTTGGTGACTGTGGTCCCAGCTGCCTTGAGATCATTAACAAGTTCCCTCCGTGTAGTTTTCGGCTGAGCTCTCACCTTCCTCAGGATCAAAGATACCCCACGAGGTGAGATTTTGCATGGAGCCCCAGATCGATGTCGATTGACAGTCATTTTGTATGTCTTCCATTTTCTTACTATTGCACCAACAGTTGTCTCCTTCTCACCCAGCGTCTTACTTATGGTTTTGTAGACCATTCCAGCCTTGTGCAGGTCTATGATCTTGTCCCTGACATCCTTAGAAAGCTCTCTGGTCTTGCCCATGTTGTAGAGGTTAGAGTCAGACTGATTCATTGAGTCTGTGGACAGGAGTCTTTTATACAGGTGACCATGTAAGAGCTGTCTATAATGCAGGCACCAAGTTGATTTGGAGCAGTAACTGGTCTGGAGGAGGCTGAACTCTTAATGGTTGACAGGGGATCAAATACTTATTTCTCTGTGCACAATGCAAATAAATATATATAATATTGACAATGTGATTTTCTGTTTTTTTTTTAATATAATCTATCTCTCACTGGTAAAATTAACCTAGCCTAAAAATTCTAGACTGTTCATGTCTTTGACAGTGGGCAAACTTACAAAATCAGCAAGGGATCAAATACTTATTTCCTTCACTGTAACTCCTTTAAAATGGGGGTTTGCAAGGCAACTATAGGTAGATTGAAATTCCTTGCAGCCCTGTATGTCATTTTCTGAAAGCTCCCATGGCTAAAGGGGTAACTCTAACTGTAACATTATATTTGGGAATAGCTATTTATGTAATTCCGTATTATAATCTTGAAAGGGGGTTAAAGGTGTGTTTTCACTTTAAGCAATACTTAAATCGGTTATACAGGATAAGAAAAACATGTCTGCTTTCTTCCAGAGACAGCTCCACACCTGTCCACAGGTTGTGTCTGGTATTGCAGCTAATTTCCACTGAAGCGAATGGAGCTAACTGTGGAAATGTGTGGAGGTTTTATTAGAAGAAAGCAGCCATGTTTTTCTAATTCTGTGCAACCCCTTTAAGTGATTAAAGTGATACTACACATTTAAGGCTCATCCTATTTGTTTATGGGGCAGGAAATGAATTACATCGGTTTATCATTCAGCCATGACAGGGATCATAGAATCGGCTAATAATTGGTGAATGCGTTATTTCTTTAATTACCTGATCTCACATTAAAAAAAGACAGAATATGTCACTTACATATACATTTCCATCCAATTCTTAATCTTATCTTCTTATCCATCTAGTTTGATGTGTGAGGAGATTTATGTGAAAAATCTAAAAGGGACCAGAAGGGCTTTTCTGAAATTCTGAGAGACCACACAGATAAAGACCTGACAGTAACATTGATGGATCAGATAATATTTCACAGCAAGTGAGGTTTGGTTTACAGTCTGTCAAAGTGGATCTGTTTCTTTATATTAATATTTTCAAAAATGTGTGCAATCACATTTGCCTTTTCTGCCAAGATTTCTTAAGTGATTTTCAATCTTCCCACCACTATTTGCATTTCTTGACATTGCCAGTGGCTATAGCATGCAAATGAGGCATAAACAGATATGACTCCATAGCAAAACTCAGAATGGGCCCCAAACAAACGGCAAAGAGAAAAAAAATCATATATATATATATTGTATATGGATTTTATAGCTACCATTGAAGTCATTGGGAGCTGTAGACATCTGTATACAGTGAGCTCCATCTAGTGGCAGCTGCAGTTAGTCAAAATTTTAGCATTCCACTAAATGACTATGTAAAAGGAAGCGTCAGGAGCAGTTTAGTGCCAGACCCCCTCTTACCATGGGGGTAGTAAAGCAATGGCATGGTTTGCCTCTATGGTACATATGCCACTGCATGAAAATTTGAAGTACAGATGTGTTTACGCTTTCACTTACTTGAATTTGGTTAAGGACTCCAAATTCACATGAAACAAATTTTATACAATACAATATTGTGACATGCTATCAAGACCCTTAAAAGGCTGCAACCCACATCACAACCACTGGGTGGCCACAAATAGACATCTCGTGACAAAGTATTGTGAAATCATGTTTTCTTTCAAAGCTGGTCATCTAGCAACACACATCTCAGAATATGTTGAGATAAGAGGAAAGGTAAGGAAGAACATATTTGTTCATACATTTATCTGGAAATGTTCATGGATTTCCCTCAAAAAGTGATACATAATTTAGCCTTGAGTACCAATGCGGCTCTTAGGTGAACGTAGTTAACCTATTATGGGCTCCATACAAAAATTCTGGGTAAATTACGTTTATACGTAACATCTAGAAGATGAGGGAACGAAAGAAGAGGGAGAGCGCCCGGCGCACATAGTTCATCATCAAAAAAGAAAAGCAATAGGGGCTCGGGGGTAAGAATTATACTTACCAAAAGGCATTGTGCTGGGGGCAAAACACTCTCTTGCGCTTGTCAGGGTAGAAGACTGCAGCTAGGATTCCATCCGGGAGCCACACGGGCACCGTGTTGTGATAAGTGGAGGAGGAGGAGATAGAAAAGTTTTTGGGGAATACTTCCCCAGCGCTGTCTCTTTGCAAAGAAGGTAAATGCAGAGCGTATATAGCAATCAGTCCATGGGAGGCAGGAGGTAAAATGCTATACGTTTTTCAGCCTGATGAAGAGGTCGGTCCGACCTTGTAACGCGTAGCTTATTCTCAATAAAACATATAGCATTTTACCTCCTGCCTCCCATGGACTGATTGCTATAGACGCTCTGCGTTTACCTTCTTTGCATAGAGACAGCGCTGGTGAAGTATTCAAAAATAATAATTCTACCTCCTCCTACGTTTATACATAACAATTATTGTTACGATTCGTATATATTTCCCAGTGTAAATGCATACACAAAAATGATAGTTATCGTATGTTAAAATGTTAAATGGAAATGTTCACTGTCAGATTTTTTTCTATACAAATACATTGTGCAGCGCCCCATAGTAAACTTTTGACAGGGCCCCCCTCCACTGGATGCCACACACAGCCTACCTGTATATAGTGCTCCCCCCCCCCCCCGTAGATTGTGCCATACAGATCCCCCTTGTGCCATACAGACCCCCTTTAGACAGTGCTATACAGCCCCCCTGAAGAAAGTGTCACACCCAACATGTATATAGTGCCATACAGCCCACCCGTGTAGATAGTGCCCCCACCTCTCCCTTGTAGATAGTGCCATACAGCCAACCCTGTAGGTAGTGCCATAAAGCCCCCCTTGTAGATAGCACCTCCCACTTGTAGAAAGTGTCATACATCCCCCTGTAGATAGTGCCCCCCACCTCCCCCTTGTAGATAGTGCCATGCAGCCCACCTGTAGATAGTGCCCCCATCTCCCCCTTGTAAAAAGTGCCTTACAGCCGCCCCTGTAGATAGTGCCATACAGTCCCCCTTGTAGATAGCGCCCTCACATCCCATTTGTAGATGGTGCAATACAGCTGCCCCTTTAGATAGTGCCCCACCCCCTGCTTGTAGATAGTGCAATACAGCCCCCTTGTAGATAGCGCCCCCACCTCCCCTTATAGATAGTGCCATACAGCCCCCAGCTCACCCTTGTAGACAGTGCCTCCAAACAAATAATAGCAAAAAAAATTATACTCACCTAGGCCCTGTTCCCATGACGAACTGAGATGCCACACTGCATCCACAACCCCAAGGGGATCCTTGCGTAGGCCGGCCTGATCCAGTAACATCATCACGCTGGCCTGCGCAGGGATTCTGTCCCTGCGCCTGATGGGCTGCAGGCCGAACATGGCCTGTAGCCTAGTAAATGGTGGAGCAGGGACATACCTCCCTGCTCTGCCATAATGTTCAAGTGTATCTGCGTCCTGAATGTGGCGTTGCTACCGCTGTACCTGTCATAGCGGCTGCTAGTGGCGCCATCGTGCAAGGGGGTAGCTGTGCCGGCGGGCAGCATGGGCCCCCTCATGGCGTGAGCCCCGCAGGAAATTGTTCATAGGTGTTTCTCCAAAATGTTTCATGTAAAATGATAGAGGAAGAGACAACTAGTGCAAATGGAGCGGCTGTAAATGACAGCCAATCAGATTTAGCTCTCATTTTTTTCTGGTAAGTTGGAAGCAGAGACTGCATTGGTTCTTAAGGGCCGGGAAACATAGGGAATTTGACTAAGAATGGGATCTAAACAAGAGCAACTTCTCCCAACGATCCAGGAGCAATTTGGTGATGATAATGCTTTCCCCGCATGATGGACCATGTCAGAAGGCAAAAGTGATAACAAAACATTGACATTTTGGGTCCATGACCAGGAAACTCCCCAGATCTTAATCCCATTGAGAACCTGTGGTCAATCCTCAATAGCAGGTGGACCAACAAAAACATAGAAATTGTGATAAACTCCAAGCAGTGATTGGGCAAGAATGGGTCATCAGTCAGGATTTGGTCTACAAGCTGATACCCGGCATGCCAGGCCGAATTGCAGAAGTTTTGAAAAAGAAGGGTCAATGCTGTAAATATTGAGTCTTTGCATAAACTTGATGTATTTGTCAATAAAAAAAAAGTAAACTTATGAAACATCTGACTAAGGCCTTTTTCACATGAATGTTTAATACGTCCGTGTGATGGCCGTTAAAGGAACCGCCGTCACACGGACCTATGCGATTCAATGGGGCCATTCAGACATGCAGTATTTTTCACGCAGCGTGTTTCCGTTGCGAGAAACTCACAGATGTCCTATTCTTGTGAGTTTTTTGCACACCACGCGCCCATTGAAGACAATGGGTGCTTGATTATCACGGACAGCACACGGACACACATCTGCACAAGAAATGAGAAAATAAAATTAACAATAAAGAAATGTTTACATAAATAGACTTCAACAACTGTTGTCGCACGGAACACACACGAATGCCACACGGAACTGCAACGCATGACAAACGTGTCCGTTTTTTGGTTCATTCGTGTGAATCTAGCCTAAAAGATCTAAAAACAATGAAGCAGCAAACTTTGTGAAAACCAAAATTTGTGTCAGTCTCAAAACTTTTGGCCAGGACTGTAGGCACAGGTTATTTGGGCCTTCTGGGGGGCAATGGGCTGCTTGTGTTCCAGATATTTTGCCAGATTCAGGCCCATAAAGCAAACTTGACACTAGAGAAAAGCCAATATGAAGCAGGTCCCATAGCCGGAGATACTGATCTAGCATACCTAGAATTTCTCCTTTGATGAGTCTATAACCCTCCTGCTCTGACACGTCGGCTGCTATACATTGTGTCCTGACATTACTGACATTGTACGTTGCTGGAATTTAGTGAATTTTTTAGCATCTTGTAATAATCAACCTTTACCTAAAATGACTTCTATTGTTTTCTCCTATAGGATTTTCATATTACAGGAAATGTGTTTGTTCTGCCACTTTCTCAGTATTTTAGACCTAAACCTAAAGTCACACTTATTCTCATTCATTCTGAAGTCCAATGCATTTTATTGCTCCCTGTTATCAGTCATTTCAAGGTAGGAAGAGACTGACCATAGCAGTCTTTAATGTGATGACTGACAAGAAGTTTCGAAAACTTTATCTCACATATCTCCAATTCTCAGAGCCTCCTAAAACATTTCCCAAGCACCTTTATGCCAGTTGCACATGACCGACTGCCACTCGGGCCGTTTTTCACGGCATCCGAGTGGCACCCGATAGTTTTCACGGACCCATTCACTTCAGCGGATGAATCGGGTCCGTGTAAACGGACTCAACTCTCCGACTCATGGAACGATAGAGCATGTCCTATCTTTCCACGGCTCACGGACGGGCCTCGGCCGGCACACACGGTCGTGTGCATTAGGCATTAGGCTTGCTACCTTTTAAAGCGGTCCTATATCAGGTACCACATGTAAAGATGCTTCATACTTGTGAAGATTTATGAATATGTGTATCTTATAGATGCACTTTATTAAAGGGGTAAAGGACACGGCTAATTTTTTGGTCTTCAGGATGCAGCGTATTTTCCCATTTTTATTTTACTGCATCCTGAGAGCCATATCTTGCTTTTTGCATTTCATGGTTTATGTTTTTGTTATAAATGTTTAGTACGGAAAAATTTGCTTTTAATTTATATATATTTTTTAAGCACAATGTGCAAAAAATTATATTCTATTTTTTGATTTTTTATTGTGTTTTTTTTTTTCATAGTTCTTCAAACATTCTAAGTTACGTTTCACATTTCTTTTACAGGTTGGAACAATTAAGGATTTTGTCTGTACTTTTATGTAATTTGACATTTTATTTTTTAATCATCTTGCAATCTCTATGAATTCCAATGCATTACTGATTGTAAAAGGCACAGGCAGCTTTTCTCCCGAACAGGGATTCAGCCAGGACAGCCCTTAAAACGGTCAGCCCTGATGGTCCCTATCCCTGGAGCTTATGATCAGGGATAGCCCCTTTCCCTTCTGATGCAGTGAACTGCTAGTATGGCGTTTTTTTCATTCCTGGCCGTTGTCGGAGAGTAGTGGCTGTCAATCATAGCCATCCTCCATTATAGGTGACCACATGGGCACAACCACTGTGCCCATGCAAGCACAATGTTGTAAATGTGCAGCGCTGGCCATTAAGTACTTGCTCCCAGTAACATCTATGGCGGAGGGTGTTAATGGGTTGAAAGATTCGAACAATATTTGATAAGTAGTCTTGTAATCTTTACTAGTTGTGTAATCAGCGATACCCTCATTTACTGCAGTTTACAAGTTGTTTTATCTCAAACAAGATTAAATGATTAATTCCCTGTTGAGATAGCCGTGTGGGCAACTTCACAGCTAAGAATTCACTAAAGTCACGTTGAGATAAAACAGCTCATAAAAATGCAAAAATATTTTAAATGGAAAGGATTTAAAGCATATATTTACTTTTGGACACCATGCTACAAACTCTATATAGATATAATCTACATAAAAAGTTCAGTAGCTTTGCAAATACATTACAATACTTATGTTGTAATGATCCTGAGTAACAGCTTGTATCATTCTCTAGAGCTGCATTCACAATTCTGCTGAATGTTATTGGAAACAGTCATCAAGCTCTTAGACAGACACACACCTAACAGCTTAACTAAGCTCCTATAATGAAGTGGGACAGCAATACCTGGTATAAAGATGCACATGAGATCAGGGTTGGACTGGCTCAACCGATCCTCTGCCGAGCCCAGCTTCTGGCCCCCAAATGTTCAGCAGAAGACAACCCCATTTGGAGCTGACTTGAACCCTCTTTCTCCTTGAACACCAGTCCAACACTGCATGGGATGTAACTTCAGTACTATGAAAACTTGGCTGTTTCCGTCAATCCCATAGACTTTGAAAGGAGTGGCAGTGCGCATGCTTGACCGCTGCTAAATTCGAAGTCCTCCTCATTTCTGAACTCTGTTCTCATGACCATCTGTACAATGTATATAGTAGGGTTGCACCAGGGCTGGCCTTAGGATAGATGGCGCTCCTGTGCAAAATTTTCTTTCGGCGCCCCTCCCCATCATAAAAAGTATAAAGCCCCCTTTAGTGCCCCCCACACAGTATAATGTCCCCTGTAGTGCCCCTACACAGTATATTGCCCCCTGTAGTCCCCTACAGAGTATAATGTCCCCTTAGTGGTCCCCCCACAGTATAATGTCCCCCTCTCCTGGGTGCCACACACAGCCCCCCTTGTAGATACAGCCTTTCTGTAGATTGTGCCATACAGCCCGCCTGTAGACTGTGCCACACACAGCCCCCCCCTTGTAGATACAGCCCCCAGTAGATTGTGCCATACAGTGCACCACCAAACAAATAAAACAAAAAACACATACTCACTTAGGCCCTGTTGCCGCGATGAACGGAGCTGCTCCACAACGCCGACTAGATTCTTGCGTAGGCCGGCATGATCCAGTGACGTCATCACGCCAGCTTGCGCAGGGGTCCTGTCCCTGCTCCTGAATGGCCTGTAGCCTAGTAAATAGCATAGCGGGGTGATACCTCCTTGCTCTGCCATAGGATTCAATAGTATCTGTGTCCTAAGGATGCAGATACTATTGAATGTAGCATCACAACCACTGTAGCAGCCATAGCGGCTGCTAGTGGTGCCACTGGGTATGGGGGGCCCATCCAGGCGGGTGGCACGGGCGCCCTCATGCTTGGTGGCACCGCTAGCAGCCGCTATGGCTGCTACAGTGATGTTTACACAGTGAGATGTGCTGACGAAAACAATAATATTTTAGGCAGCTAAAACGATACAACCGTCTGATGAACGAGCGTTTGCTCGTTCATCGGCTGATCGTTGTTCTGTTTATACTGGGCAATGATCGGGAAGGAGCGTTATGTGAACGCCCGTTTGCCCGATAATTGGCCTGTGTAAAAGGGTCTTTATCCTGCCTACTACATTTCCTCTTGGATTACGAGACAGTAACCACAGATCACACACATTGTTTCATTTAGAATAATATGGTAAGAACATCATGGATGACCAGAGGGCTTTACACACATTAGCTAAGTAAACCCTGACTATGTATTTGTGTCTAACATGTAAACTCTATTCCATAGTAACCAAAGGCAGTGGTGTAATTACTCCCCTAAATCCCATATAATCAGATGTATCTCTAAATTTACCCTCTTGACTAATCCTCAGCTCCAGGCAAGGCAGGCAAAATGGATTCAGATTTTGTACACAATTAACTTTAATGAACGTCAAGATGAATATCACACAACACAAAACGGGGAAACCGGAGAAGCAGGTTCCACAACTCACAGGACTGACCACATTTCTTAATGATTTAATTCCATACATTACAATATAATTCCCATAAACCCCTGAAAATAATATCTAAGTCTGAGAATATCTAGAATATGTAGATACATATAACTGATCTGATAATCCTTTATTCAATTTTATGTAAAAAGAAAATGGAAAATATGAAAAAATGCAGGTATTTAAGAAATCTGAAAAATAATATTAGAAAAAATTTAAATTCTCCGTATCATATATAATAAATGTTATTGTAGTTATTAAAACAGTCCTGCACATTGGAGATCCACAGTGTTCTTAAAGGGGTTGTCTTTTTGTTCAATTCTTTTTTTGTTAAAACAGTCCCATGACAATAAGCTGCTCACAGGCTATTCTGCTGCTGACACCCCAAAACATTAGCTGCAATCTGTGGTTTAACTTGGCAGCAGGTGTTTAATTCCTCTACAGCGCCACCGCAGGGGAAATTAAGCATTACACTGTTCTCATTGAAATCAATAATTTGTCCATGGAAAGGTCAGGTCCTCCAGAGCAAACAAGAGAGACACCCTTTGTAGCGGCCATGTGCTCAGGCTAATAGAAGAGGGTTCTGAATGAGGGCCACTCACTCAGAAATGCCTGATAGGATATTTGAGCATGCTTTTTTTTAAAAATCAGAAACCCACTTGAATGTCAAATTTGAGCATAGCAATTTAAAAAAATTTAATCTTTTAAACCTCAAGGGTTCATGCACATGGCCATAATATAGATTGATGTTGAATGAATTCCTAATACAACACCTGTAGCCTGCTATGGGCCCTACTATGGGCCCTACTATACCTATGTTTGCCTCCGTCAGCGGTACCTGTATTATGTATTACATCCCGTGGGCATGAGCTAAACTACATTATGATGTCAAACTCATATATGAGTGCAGGTAATATCCCATTTCCCTCATACCACACAAAGGGGTCCCGTAGGTGAGATATAGGGGGCTGTTTGGAGGAATCTTGACACTAGAGTTGTGGTTATCATGGATTTCCTTTTGCTGGCTATCAAAATAGCAGCTCTGCATGGCCAAGGAGTCAAAAATAGCTGCTATACCTATACATGTAAGATTTTATAAAAAGAAAAAAATTACAAAAAGAAACAAATATAAATTATTTTATTCTATGTCTTAGATTAGCAAATTAAAACTATGTCCACATCACGTTATATGAACACTTTCGGCGTATGCTACAGGCCCACATTGACCCGACGAAGCCCAAAAATGTGTCAGTTTGTCCTCCATCCGGGTGGCATGCCTCCGCATCCCTATTTTTTAATGTATAGGTAGAAAATACAATGGGCCATTGCAATAAAACATATATTAGTATGTAACATGTATTCGTTTTTGTTAACATTGTGGCTAATGTATAGAACTGTATGACTATATAGTGGTTTACTTCAGAGAGATACTTCAGAGGTAGACACCGGGGGCTACTCCTCACGTATACCTCTGACATATACCCGTAGCGTAATGTTAACTGAGCCTAACACCTTTGAAACAAATACTTAGCAGACAATTATAATTTTTTGTATTGCAGTAATTTACCCAAAGTAAATTAAGTCCATGTTATTCACGTTACAATTTTCCTTTCAAGTGGAAAATTCATAAGTCACTGTCAATGCGTATCTTGTATGAGAGAATTGCACTAGATGATTTATGATCCTTGACCTGCTGAGACAAGACTGCACTGTATTTAGTCAATTGTCCACACCGAAACGGCATTGATATTTTATTGCTTTAGATGGTTGCAATGGCCCTCAATTTATCCACTATCTGGAAATCTGAGCAGGGTTGGACTTGCGTAATCTGCAGTCACTGTGGCCCTTTCCTTAGGGCTCATCTCACACGAACGTGAATCTCGTCCGTGTGACGGCCGTTAAAACAAGTGTGTGGATCGCCCCTCACGTTTCATGACTTTGGGCTCTACCTCGGGGAGAATGCTTTGTATAATCGGAATTTGTCTACCACCTTCTACACTGTCTGGTTTGCCATGTTTTTTTATCCTGTTTTTATTTCGTTGGTTGAAAACTAATAAAACCTTAAATTTGAAAATAAAAAATAATCTGCAAGATAAAATTCACCTAAATGATAGAATTTTATTTACTGATGTTGATCAAAGAGACCTCGTAAAAGAAAATGTGTAGTGGCTAAGGGACTACTGCCTGCCCACCCCCCTTTGCTTGCCTCGCCCTAATGATTTATGCTACATACAATTGAAAGCCCATAGCAAAGCAAAGGTCATAAAATGTTTTCTACTTATTTGCCTATTAATCCAAACCAGAGATAATGGAAATTGGAGATGATAAGAATCACGGAAATAGTTTTGTAGACATTGCAGACCTAATAACTTTTTCTAAGATCCCTTTCTTTGGTGAGACACTGAACCTTGAGTCTCTCTTATCTTTGGCAGCTGAACTTTATTCATTTTCCCTGTTATCATTTGGACTGACTCTAATGTTTTCAATGGAATTTTTATATACAAAAATATCTACCACCATGGTGACAACTTTGGCGCCACCTATGAGAAACTTCAAAAACATTGACATAATGTATGTGAGTGATATAACTAGCTACTTTTATAACCTGATGACTTTATGGTCATTGGTCCTGGCACATAACCATCAAAAAGCTTTATAAGTCATGGATACCATAAGACCCAATCTTAAAGGAACATGAAGAAGTCCTGAAGAAAGGGTCATGGGACACACGGCTTTCCCTAACTATATAGAGAACCAGCCCACACCTCAAATGCAGAATTCATAAACATTCCAAATCTTTTTACCTCTATAGTTCTATTATTCAATTGAAAATTTTAAGCAATAGAATATACAGTATAGTTCTAGTGTTTCCTAATCTGCAGTGTAAAGCATGGGGGAGGAGCAAAGCAGCCTCCTGAGGTTATGGTGAGAGGTGGACTTCAGACTACCTAAATCCATTATTTTATGAACAAAAAGCAATAAGGGAGAGCAGCTCAGGGCCAATTAAATTCCCTATGACAGCTCTGCCTGGCACCATCAATAGAATATGGCTCTGGTAATATTTGACCAAAGTGTGTGGCTGAATGCTTTCAATGGAGAGGGGCTGTTATCATGGTCATCAGGCAGCACCGGATTTACATATCAGAAGCCGATAGTCTCAAGACATATGGAGCGTAGGCAACTGGCATTAGTAAAGCCAAATCCATTCTTGCATGACAGCTCAAGTTCAGTACAATGAAGTATTCTTCTAATGTAGCTTATAGCCTAGAGCTAGATTACATGCATATTACTGGCCCTTTCCTACAGGCCTACCCCAAGACATGGGCCATCAGAACATCAGGTCTCCCCTCTCTTCACACACCACAGGCAACATCAATTTCTGTATTCTACTGACAGCACCAGGGACAGCAATTTAATTTCCGTATGACTGCGCTCTCATAGAATCCAAATTTTTCAAGTAGCAAAATTAAGCAGGCTATACACATTAGACGGAAATTTCAGCAGGATCGGCCGACGTTCTAATGTCCAATCAATTGTTCCCACAGGAGATGAGCCGCTGCCAGGGTGTTCTGGCAGCAACTTATTCCCCTCTCTCAATTGAATTAAACCTATATGCTCAGACGAGCCAAGTGTGCATGTTTATGGTGGAGTTGGGAAAAATAAGTAGTTTTCGGCCGACATCTCTCTCATGTCTATGGCCAGCTTTAAGCTTGAAGAGGTTAATAATAATAATAATAATAAAAAACTTTATTTATATAGCGCCAACATATTCCGCAGCACTTTACAATTCAGAGGGAACATGTACAGACAATATCAGACATTACATAGTGACAAAACTAATATACAATTTAAACAAGTGAGGACCCTGATCACAAGAGCTTACAATCTATGAGGAAATAAAGGAGACAGAAAATGTAAAAAATGCTTGTTTTGTACAATGGTCCGGCCATCTTTTATACATATGGGGTAATATACACAACCTGTATGAGCCGTCACCAGCCAGTATCTGTGTTTGACAGATATGAAGTGCATTAGGGTGCAGCGAGTGTGGGGGGATACTGCTGAATGAGGGGGTCAAGTTCTCATGGCTAATGTAAAAGGGGGGCCAGGGAAAGTAGTCAGATTAGGGAATGTTATAGGCCTGTCTATAAAGATGTGTTTTCAGGGCACGTTTAAAACTGTGGCAATTGATCTGATTGTCTGGGGTAGTGTATTCCAGAGGACGGATGCAGCACGAGAAAAATCTTGGAGACGGGAGTGGGAGGTTCGGATTATGAAGTATGTTAATCTAAAGTCTTTGGCAGAACGTAGAACACGAGTAGGGTGGTTGTATTAGATTAGTAAAAAAAAAAATTTCTGCTTTTTGTTTCTCAGAAACAGCGCCACTCTTTTCCATAGGTTGTGTTTGGTATTCCAACTCAGATTCATTCAAGTGAAAGTAATGCAAAGCCTATGGAGAATAGTGGTGCTATTAAAAAAAAAAAAGTAGACCTTTTATCTAATCATGTACACACCCTATAACTTATTAATCATTATTATTATTACTATGAATTATTCTTACAATTGGTATAAAATAATAACAATAAAATAAGTATTATAATTGTTATATTGTATTGTTCTTTCATTGTTGTAGAACACCCCTCCATCACGACAATGTCAGAAGCTGCTTCTGTCATTGGTTTTCTTAAAGGGAACCCGTCACCAGCATTTCACCTATTGAACTCTCCTCACCCCTTACTGGCCGCTGCTATCAAAAGTTCATTGCCGTTATCCCCTCTCCTAAACTCCTCCTCCGACCGTAAATAACGATCGGCAAACATCTTGCGCCTTTTATGGTAATAATCCAGAAGTCTCGTTCGTTTCTCTTCCTATGCCCGCCCACTGCCAAAAACTGGCCCGCCCTGAATGCCTAAATCTCGCCTGAGATAGCGCACATGCGCCCGTCATGTATGGTCAAACGCCCTTCCCTGCTTCGTCCGAGCCTCAAATCTAGTTACTGCACATGCGCCGCTATGATGTCCCGTAGTGCGCACGCACCAGAACAGGACATCGATGCGCAGCATGTGTGCTGGGGGGGAGACGAAGAACTGTCAATCAAAAGTAATAAGGCGGGGTTAACCCAGAAAGGCTGGAGGAATGAAGAGATGACTCTTTTATGCTCATTAGCATAAGGCGCAAGGACACAAAAAAATTGGAATACTAAAGGTACAGAGCTACTTAGAAGATAATTATAGGTTACATAAAAATCATTTTTCACCCACTACCACCAGGTATTGCAGGTTTAAGAGGTGAAATGCTGGTGACAGGTTCCCTTTAAGGGAGCTAAATGATTGTTTTATGCTCCTTGATGTTGTATTTTCTCTAATTGCAGCCTATGGAGGTGAGAAATACTTCATTAGGATCTTTGGGTCTTGTCGCACAGTGGACTATGAGGACATTTGGGAAATCTGAGCTCTGCTGTAATTATTGACTAGTTTACATGATAAATGATTTTCTTGCTACAAAGGTCTAAGTCCTCATTGCCTTTCACACAACCTATAATTCAGCCACTTGAGCATCTCTACCTATGCTGGTGGGAGATTTACTGCCAAGCGAACGACTGGTCAGTCAGAGGGAAGGTTTAGATGCCCCAGGACAATAAATTCCAGTCCTGATCCCACAATCACAGGTGGACATTTGTTTATGTTTGGTGAGAGGGAGATTTACGGCCTTTTTAAATGGGTTTTTAGCTTTGTATTGCTTTCTCTGTCTCAAACCATTAAAGCATTAGATCTCTGTTTATGGGATCAACATTTACAATGTGCAAAAATAATTCTTGTTGCAAATCGCTACTTAAAGAGGCTCTGTCACCACATTATAAGTGGCCTATCTTCTACATAATGTGATCGGCGCTGTGATGTAGATCACAGCAGTGTTTTTTTATTTAGAAAAATGATACATTTTGACGGTTATGACCTATATTAGATTTATGCTAATGACTTGCTTAATGCCCAACTGGGTGTTATTTAGCTTTTGACCAAGTGGGCGTTGTGGAGAGAAGTATATGACACTGACCAATCAGTGACCAATCAGCGTCACACACTTCTCTCCATTCATTTATTCAGTACATAGTGATCTTGCTAGATCATGATGTTCAGTCACCTACTCACACATTAACGTTACTGAAGTGTCTTTAGAGTGAATAGACATCACTACAAGTCAGGACGCGATGTCTATTTACAATCCCGACACTTCAGTAACGTTTGTGTGGGAGTTAATGACAGCAAGCGTGATCTCGCGAGATCACGCTGTAAATGACACCTTACAGCCTGTTCTCGCGAGTTCACGCTTGCTGACATCGCGTCCTGGCTGGAGGTGATGTCTATTCACTCTCAAGACACTTCTCTGCACATCGCCCACTTGGTCAAAAGATAAAAAAAGCCCAGTTGGGCATTAAGAAAGACATTAGCATAAATCTAACATAGGTCATAACTCAGTCAAAATGCATTGTTTTTCTAAATAAAAAAAACACTGCTGTAATCTACATTACAGCGCCGATCACATTATTTAGAAGATAGAGCATTTATATTGTGGTGACAGAGCCTCTTTAATTATTACAGGGAATGAGTGAACATTTTCCTATGTTAAATTCAAAAAATCTCAAATATTAATACATATTCTTAATGCTAGTTTATTTTTCAGATATATTATTGTTAGGGATCTGCCAGGTACTTCATCTAGCTATACTCCTGGGATTAATCAATCCACACCTGAGGCCAGACCTGTTCGACTGACACCATCTCCCACCAACCAGGGTGGCAGGCTCAGGAGTGGGAGAGCCTATCGCGGCCTGGTCTCTCGGAGTTAGCTCCGCCCCCTGCCCTTTATTACCTGCCCTGTGCTCTCCCTCAGTGCTTGTAATTCTTTTGGATTCCTGGCCCCACTGCTGCTTGCTCCAGCCTGCTTCTGCCGTGCTTCTGCCTTGCTGCAGTTCTGCTTGACCTGCTTTGCTTGCCCTGGCTTGCTTCTGTCTCCGTGCCCGCTCGGGTGTACTCACTTCGTCCTGGTCCTGACTGTTCGTTCGCCGCCCCGTTTCCTCGTGGCGTTCCGTGGCTACTGCCCCTTCCCCTGCGTGTTCCCTGTTTGTCTTCCTGTGCACTTAGCCAGCGTAGGGACCGCCGCCCAGTTGTACCTCGTCGCCTAGGGCGGGTCGTTGCAAGTAGGCAGGGACAGGGCGGTGGGTAGATTAGGGCTCACTTTCCCTTCACCTCCTTCCTGCCATTACATAATTACAAGCCTCCTCGCCCCTCCACGGAGGACTCGGAGGTACCTATGCAACTCGGGGCCTCCATGTCCCCTCGACAACGTAGGGAGTTTCGCAGAATGAATGGTCTCTGCTTCTACTGTGGGGACGACAAGCATCTACTGAACACCTGTCCCAGGCGCAAGAATAAGAAGCCGGAAAACTACCGCGCCTAAGTGATCATCGGGGAGGTCACTTGGGCGCACAGGTATTTCCCGTTAATGTGAAACGCAATAAAATTTTGCTTCCCTTTCAGGTCTCGTTTGCTGGCCGGTCTGCCACGGGCAGTGCTTTCGTGGATTCTGGCTCATCTGCTAATATCATGTCTGTAGAATTTGCTATGTCTCTAAAGATGCCTTGTATTGATTTACCTTATCCTATCCCTGTAGTAGGAATCGACTCAACCCCCCTTGCTAATGGTTATTTTACTCAGCATACTCCTGTTTTTGAACTCCTGGTTGGCTCCATGCATTTGGAGCAGTGCTCTGTACTGGTGATGCAGGGATTATCGTCTGATCTGGTTTTAGGCCTTCCCTGGTTGCAGTTGCATAATCCCACATTTGATTGGAATACTGGGGATCTCACCAAATGGGGTAATGAATGTCTTATGTCATGTCTTTCTGTTAACTCTATTTCTCCCCAGGAGGAGGTAAACACGCTTCCTGAGTTTGTTCAGGACTTCGCCGATGTGTTTTCTAAGGAGGCCTCCGAGGTGTTGCCCCCCCATAGAGATTACGATTGCGCTATCGATTTGGTGCCTGGTGCCAAGCTTCCTAAGGGTAGGATATTTAATCTTTCATGTCCTGAACGTGAAGCGATGAGGGTGTATATCCAAGAATGCCTGGCCAAGGGTTTCATTCGCCCCTCGACTTCTCCTGTAGGTGCTGGCTTCTTCTTCGTGGGGAAGAAGGATGGTGGTCTTAGGCCGTGCATTGATTATCGTAACCTGAATAAGGTCACCGTAAGGAACCAGTACCCACTTCCTTTGATTCCGGATCTTTTTAATCAGGTTCAGGGAGCCCAATGGTTTTCTAAGTTCGATCTACGGGGGGCATATAACCTTATCCGCATCAAAGAGGGGGATGAGTGGAAAACTGCGTTCAACACACCCGAGGGTCATTTCGAATACCTGGTCATGCCCTTTGGGTTGTGTAATGCCCCTGCTGTCTTCCAGAATTTTATTAATGAAATCCTGAGAGAGTACCTAGGTAATTTTCTTGTTGTGTACCTTGATGACATACTGGTGTTTTCCAAGGACTGGTCCTCCCACGTGGAGCATGTCAGGAAGGTGCTCCAGGTCCTTCGGGAGAATAATCTGTTTGCTAAGACTGAAAAATGTGTCTTTGGGGTACAGGAGTTACCATTTTTAGGGCAAATCCTCACTCCTCATGAATTCCGCATGGACCCTGCCAAGGTTCAAGCTGTGGCGGAATGGGTCCAACCTGCCTCCCTTAAGGCGTTACAGTGTTTTTTAGGGTTCGCCAACTATTACAGGAGATTTATTGCCAACTTCTCAGTCGTCGCTAAGCCTCTTACGGACCTTACCCGCAAGGGTGCCGATGTCCTCCATTGGCCCCCTGAGGCCGTCCAGGCCTTTGAGACTCTCAAGAAGTGCTTTATCTCGGCCCCCGTGCTGATTCAGCCCAACCAAGAGGAGCCATTTATTGTGGAGGTTGACGCTTCCGAGGTGGGAGTGGGGGCCGTCTTGTCCAAGGGTACCAGCTCCCTCACCCATCTCCGCCCCTGTGCTTACTTCTCTAGGAAGTTTTCGCCCACGGAGAGTAACTATGATATTGGCAACCGCGAACTTCTAGCCATTAAATGGGCTTTTGAGGAGTGGCGGCACTTCCTGGAGGGGGCCAGACACCAGGTAACGGTCCTTACGGATCACAAGAATCTGGTTTTCCTAGAATCGGCCCGGAGGCTTAATCCTAGACAAGCTCGGTGGGCACTATTCTTTACCAGATTTAATTTCTTGGTTACCTATAGGGCTGGGTCCAAGAATATTAAGGCTGACGCTCTGTCACGTAGTTTCATGGCCAATCCTCCTTCCGAGAAGGATCCCGCTTGTATTTTACCCCCTGGTATAATCGTCTCTGCCACGGATTCTGATTTAGCTTCTGATATCGCGGCTGATCAGGGTGCAGCTCCCGGGAACGTCCCTGGGGACAAACTGTTTGTTCCCCTGCAATACCGGCTGAGGGTACTCAGGGAAAACCATGACTCCGCTCTATCTGGTCATCCTGGCATCTTGGGCACCAAACACCTCATTACCAGAAACTATTGGTGGCCTGGGTTGCCTAAAGATGTTAGGGCTTACGTCGCCGCCTGTGAGGTTTGCGCTAGGTCCAAAACCCCTAGGTCCCGACCTGCGGGCCTACTACGTTCCTTGCCCATTCCCCAGAGACCTTGGACCCATATCTCCATGGATTTTATCACCGATTTGCCTCCATCTCAGGGCAAGTCGGTGGTGTGGGTGGTAGTCGACCGCTTCAGCAAGATGTGCCACTTTGTGCCCCTTAAGAAGCTACCTAACGCCAAGACGTTAGCTTCTTTGTTTGTGAAACACATCCTGCGTCTCCATGGGGCCCCAGTCAATATCGTTTCTGACAGAGGGGTACAATTTGTTTCCTTATTTTGGAGAGCTTTTTGTAAAAAGTTGGAGATTGATCTGTCCTTCTCCTCCGCCTTCCATCCCGAAACTAATGGCCAAACGGAAAGGACCAACCAATCCCTGGAACAATATTTAAGGTGTTTCATCTCTGACTGTCAATTCGATTGGGTCTCATTCCTTCCCCTTGCTGAATTTTCCCTGAATAACCGGGTCAGTAACTCGTCAGGGGTCTCCCCGTTTTTCTGTAATTTCGGGTTTAACCCAAGGTTCTCCTCCGTCTCCCCTGGTTGTTCCAATAATCCTGAGGTAGAGGAGGTTCATCGGGAACTGTGCACTGTCTGGGCCCAGGTTCAGAAGAACCTAGAGGCGTCCCAGAGCGCACAAAAGATTCAGGCGGATAGTAGACGTTCTGCTAACCCCCGGTTTGTCGTCGGGGATTTGGTCTGGTTGTCGTCCAGGAACTTGCGCCTTAAGGTCCCGTCCAGGAAGTTTGCTCCCCGATTTATTGGACCTTATAAGATCATTGAAGTCCTCAACCCTGTATCCTTCCGTCTGGAGCTCCCCCCATCCTTTCGCATACATGACGTCTTCCATGCCTCCCTCCTTAAACGCTGCTCCCCGTCCTGGTCCCCCTCGAGGATACCTCCTGTTCCCGTTCTCACCCCTGAGGGGGTGGAATTCGAGGTGGCCAAGATTATGGACAGTAGGATGGTCCAGGGCTCCCTCCAGTACCTGGTCCATTGGAGAGGATACGGGCCGGAGGAGAGGACTTGGGTACCTGCCCGTGATGTTCACGCTGGGGTATTGATCAGGAGGTTCCACCTCCTCTTCCCCACTAAACCGGGTCCCCTTAGTAAGGGTCCGGTGGCCCCTCATAAAAGGGGGAGTACTGTTAGGGATCTGCCAGGTACTTCATCTAGCTATACTCCTGGGATTAATCAATCCACACCTGAGGCCAGACCTGTTCGACTGACACCATCTCCCACCAACCAGGGTGGCAGGCTCAGGAGTGGGAGAGCCTATCGCGGCCTGGTCTCTCGGAGTTAGCTCCGCCCCCTGCCCTTTATTACCTGCCCTGTGCTCTCCCTCAGTGCTTGTAATTCTTTTGGATTCCTGGCCCCACTGCTGCTTGCTCCAGCCTGCTTCTGCCGTGCTTCTGCCTTGCTGCAGTTCTGCTTGACCTGCTTTGCTTGCCCTGGCTTGCTTCTGTCTCCGTGCCCGCTCGGGTGTACTCACTTCGTCCTGGTCCTGACTGTTCGTTCGCCGCCCCGTTTCCTCGTGGCGTTCCGTGGCTACTGCCCCTTCCCCTGCGTGTTCCCTGTTTGTCTTCCTGTGCACTTAGCCAGCGTAGGGCCCGCCGCCCAGTTGTACCTCGTCGCCTAGGGCGGGTCGTTGCAAGTAGGCAGGGACAGGGCGGTGGGTAGATTAGGGCTCACTTTCCCTTCACCTCCTTCCTGCCATTACAATTATGAACTAAGAAAATGGGTAAAAAAGTTAGGACCTGTGCATTATGTAATAATGGGAAAGGATCCAAAGAGGGATTGCTTTCTATTCCTTCCTCCATTCCAGATTTTCCCCAAAAGCCATAAAGAATTTGCTAAATGTTGCTAAATTGCTAAATGTTGCAGCGACCACTAGGGGGAGCATAGGATCTAAGTGCATACATATTTAATATTAGGATCAATGTATAGATCTGTATGCACTAAGCTACTAAACCTCCCAAGTGGTGGAGCCTGAATGTAATAAATTAAAGGGGCTGTCTCTTATCAAGTCAGGCTTTTGGACCTGGAATATGGGCACAAGGAAACTCCTTTAAGTCAACCCTTGTCCATATACCCTGATAGATAAATAATCAGACCAAATAAGATATTAACCATCGCACTTTAAGCTCGCTGTTTGTATGGTCTCATCTGGCTCTCTGGTTAAACCCTACTCTCCAAAAACTACTGATATTCTATTAGGATCAGACTATAGATTTAGACAGTAAAACACCCCGTTCAGTCATATTGGGGACATGTGCACCATTATAATAGTTTAGAAGGGTTCAACACTTCAGACCTGTAATGTTTTTTAAAAAAAAGTTTGGGAACAAAAAAGTTGTCACAGCTCCACTCCTTTACCAGGGGAGTACATAGAGACCCAAAGCAAAAATCCAATTGGGATCCCCCTGTTGACCCCTAATCCTAGGAGAGAAGGGTACTTACTATCTTGCTCCCCTTCTATCCCTTATGGCAGTGTAATGATCCAGGAAGAAATCCCAAACAGCGGGCAATTTTTTGTCCAGATCCTCTTACATTCAGATTCGGTTTTATCTGTATTACAGGAATTCAAGATATTGTTCCGCTTCTATTTCCTGCTACATAATTGCCGTAACTGTCACCCTGGTCTTCAAGGGGAAATGGTAAAGAGCCCATAATGCACAGGAGATACAATGTTCCCAGTATTATCACTGAAACAACAAGCAATTAAAGGACGAGTCTAGAAAGAACAAGGTCCCGATGATGGACGTTTCAGATAAAGGATGATGGCAACAGAAGGAAGATTCACAAAACGAGTACACATAATTGTGAAATTCTATACATGGCGGTAACAGAGCCCTCTATAGATAACAGTACAGGGGCCATTTACATTTTTTTGTATCATTTAAGGGCAGTGCATGATGAAAGTGTAATGGGCACAAAAATGAGGAACAGATTAGTTTCTATGCATCTACTTTTATTTTAGAGAGTGGAGCTACCAAAGTAAATGTACAAGATGGATCAAAGTAAAGTAATAAAAAAGTAACAAAATATAAATGAAAAGGTCCATAGAGTCAGGGACTGGTATAAATTAATAAAAAAGAATATATGTTCACTTTACAATAAGAAAATGTTGCCCCCCATCCTCCCCTCAATCCTAAACACCATTTCCCAAGCACAAGAACATGCTTCGACTAAATATCCTGGGTTATTTGCAGGCAGGTTCAGTTTTAAAGGGTGGCAAATGGGGCAATTTCCCAGGGCACCCATTTCCTGAGGGGTTCGCAAGCCATAGACCCTCAGGAGCAACCTAGGAGCGGAGCAGAGACACATTGTACTAGACGACGAGGGTTTTTACCATTAACCCCTTTAATAGGCATTGTATGAGGGTATAATTTGGACACTGATTGGTAATTTTATTTGGGCATTGATTTGAAGTATTGTTTGGAGAATATATGTCATGTGGGCACTATATGTAAGTATTATTTAGATACTGTAGAGCAAGAAAAATTTTCCAGGGACCGGCTGGGCGCGCCGGTTAGAGTCAGTTCACACATTGTGTAAATACGGTGTATACCTGTATTATAATACCTGTATTATGCTGCAGAAAATCTGCAGCATAACACAGTAGCAGCAAAGTGGATGAGATAAAACAAGTCCCATCCACACTCTGTGTAAATACTGAGCGGAAAAAAACGCTCAAATTGACCTGCGGTGCAGAGTTTTATTCCGCAGCAAGTCAATTGTATTTGCGTAAACGCTGCTTGTTTGTTGCAGGTTTTCCCCATTGTATTCAATGGGGAGGTAAAATCCACAACAAATAGCAGCAGGGGCATAGCTAAAGGCTCATGGGCCCTGGTGCAAGAATTCAGCTTGGGCCCCCCTACCTCTGCCCAAAACCACCAGACCCCTGCCCGCGCCTATGCCCAGCCACCTTGCCCAACATTCCCCATGGATGCCCCCACATTATAATGCCCCCATAGCTGCCTCCTTGGTATAATGCCCCCCATAGCTTCCCCCACACAATATAATGCCCCCATAGTATAATGCTCCCCATAGCTGCCCCCACACAGTATAATGCTCTCCATAGCTGCCCCATACAATATAATGCCCCCAGAGCTGCCCCCTCACAGTATAATGCCCCCCATAGCTGCCCCCACAGTATAATGCCCCCATACAGTATAATGCCCCCATACAGTATAAGACCTCCCATACAGTATAAGTGCCCCATATAGCATAAGGCCTTCCCTACAATATAATGCCCCCATGCAGTATAAGGCCTCCCATACAGTATAAGGCCTCCCATACAGTATAAGTCTCCCCATATAGTATAAGGCCTTTCCTACAATATAATGCCCCCATGCACTATAAGGCCTCCCATACAGTATAATGCCCCCATACAGTAAAATGCTCCCATAGCTGCCACCCCTCCCATACCCAGTATAATGCCCCCATACGTGCCTAATGAAAAATATTAACATAATTACTTACCTATCCCCGTTCCCACGACGGGTGGAGGATCCTTCTCCTCCGGTCTGTGCTATGTGTGACTCGGCGCAGACAGGCGGGATGACATCACAACATCGCGCCTGCCTGCGCCAAGCCGCTCACAGCAGGGTGAATGCTGGGGCAAGGAGCCGTCGCTGCTCCAGCATTCAATTCAACTGTATCTGCATCCTATGGATGCAGATGCAGTTGGAACTGGGACCAGCGGCGGTCAAATGGGACGAAACATCAAGCCAAGAGGCCGGCCTGGATGACGTTAGAGGGTCGGCTTCCTGGAATGACGTTTCATCCCATGTGACCGCCGCTGCGGCCAATCACAGGCTGCAGCGATCTCCTGGGATGACGTTTCATCCCATGTGACCGCCCAGCCAATCACAGGCTGCAGCAGTCTCCTGGGATGAGACGCTACGCTGTTTCCGTAATTCATGGTTGGGAATCACACGTTTCAGCCACAACACAGAGCAGTACAAAGGGGTTTAGGGGGCCCTGTTCTAGAGATAGGTGCGGGTCCCAGAGGTGGGACCTGCATCTATCTGACATTTATGATATATCCTGTGGATAAGTCATGAATGTCTCTAATGGGAAAACCCCTTTAAGGTGTAGTACGGAGCCGTAGGGACATTGAGAGCCGCTGTACAGAATCTGCGCACACACCTCTGCTATGTGCATGAGTCATAAATGCCCTTTTTAATATAGGAAATAAGATGAGAAAAGCAGACAGTAGATGAGCATTCACTGTACATATGTTATAAGTTGTCCTCAAGCATGTGTCTATTGACTTGTTATACTGCAGCAACAGGCGGACCCCCTGCCATTCAGCGTAGGTAAAGTGAGACAGTTGAATAGATGGGGCTATCCAGGGGCAGATTCCCTGCCGGGGGGAACTCAAGCCGCACACAGCATGCACTCACTGACTATTCTTTGATACTTGTAGCCTCTCAGTGTAAATTGCTGTTTCACACCCTCTGAAATCATCATGAGCGAAGGATTCAGTTCTGCCTCAAAGTCTCCAATCAACTTGTGTAGCAATCTGTCTCCCAGGGGTCACACAGGTGCAGACTTCCCAAATGCAACATGTATAAAGATCTGGCATATCAATTTCGCCCTCTTGTCCCATAATAGTTTGTTTGGCTTATACCAGTTACCCCACAGATAACCCGCACTCCGGCAGACAGTAGTGACATAGCCCCGGGTTACATTAGACCCTCTTTAGAATCATCATAACACTGCGTTTATGACAAGAACAAGGACTGTAAGGCAGACGCCAGGTCAAGGACTTGACAACTAGACACAGTCAAAATATGTATGAAGTTTCTAATATAATAATTGGTTTGTGACCATGTTTATACTTCGCTGTTACTTTAGATTGTAAGCTCATATGAACAGAGCGGTGTTTTTTTGGCATTATATTTTGCTTTACACATCACTATGGAATGTGATGGCGCTATATAAGTCAACACGACTGGGTTCACAAGTTCAGCTAATATGCTTTATTGATTCGGAAAAACTTGCCATTGAAGGGTTGGAATTTTTAAAAATCTCAAGTAAATGAGAACCCAACCTCATAAAAGTAATAGTAAGAATAACAACAATGCTACATCGAGATGTGGTGTCATGGTGGCAATGAACTGCATTTTAGATTTATCTTAGCTCAAAAAAAATCATCATTTCCTATTACTATTTTAGCCAGGCCCATGATGTAGAATGGCGGCAGCTGACATTTTTAGTACCTATGGAGGTATCGTTTAGTCACAGAGTCACCCAGGCCTCTTAGAAATATATAACCTCTGTTCTGTGAAGTTTTCCATGGAATTCAAGATAGTAAATGATCCATGGCAGCCAGAACTAGAAAACTAAGTAAGATTTGGTTACAGTATCCTGAGAGCTTCACATGATGTTTTATGCCAACTATTCTGTAATATATAGCATATTATTAGCATTATCATTATTAATTATAAAAAATATAATTTAAGTCCTTGAATTGTTCTCTTCAGTCAAGTAGCAAAAAGTTATATTTAAGCCAGCCATAGATGTAAAAATGTTTCCATAATATAACAAGTATTCCGATTTTTGGTGAACAGAGCGCTCATTTGGACACACAAGGATTTTTCCACAATATAAAGGATTTTTATATGGACAAAGTGGATCCCTGAACATCATGCACCATCCCACACAATGTATGAACTGAATTTGGCAAAATTGCCCTTGAAAATTTAGGGAATTTCTATCTTAATATTAGGGGACAATAACAAGATCATACACAAAAACATCACAATATCATATGTGTATCACCAAAGGTTTTAGCATCTACTAGTGCATTTATCCCTCTCTATGAGGCCACCACCTGCCCACTCCTCCGCAGTTTATTACTTGATGGCGGGATCTTATAACATGCTAATTACATGGGTTTGATTAAACTTTTTTTAAGATCACAGGTGAGTGCCAGGGCTTGTGAAACAAAGGGCAGTACTGTTCAATATGCCAACCTCAACAATGGCCTTATGAATACAGGTTTCTGCACCTTGCCTTCTGCTTAGCAGTAATTAGTAGGAGAGAAAAGAGGGAATGATTTCAACATGGACCACAAGTTAACAGTGTCCAACTTACTTAAAGTGGCAATACCACGTACCAAAGAAAAGACAGTGAGAAAACTCTATGTAAACTTTACAATAATTTTTTTGGTCCAATGCATCTAAAATACAAAAATAGAGAATATCAACTTAGGAAATTGCTGTCATTATAAACATCCTACCACTTTGTGTATACAGCTCTTGTGCTGACCATTGTGTCTCCATGGTTACAGACTACAAACAACCCCTGTGTGTAGTCTGATCCTATAATCATGGGTTATTCCACTCCATCTGCATCCTGTTCTTGCTAAGCTACAAACAGTAGTAGAGGGGAGCTAGTGCCGCTAGTGGTCTCTGCTTCATTGGACACAAGAGTAAACCACAAAAAGACACAAATAGACAAATCAGAAATCAATGTAAAACACTAAAAGTGGAAGCAAATGGACCATATTAGTAAAACAGTCATCTACCCAGAGTCGGATTGGCCCATTAGTTTCAAAGCATCCTCCGGTGGGCCCAAGTTCTGACTCAATAATAATAATGGGATGGGGTCCTACAATAACAGAGATCTAAAAGTCCTGAAGAAAACAAACCCATTTGAAGCTGTTTTGGAGCCAATAACGATAAAAATAAAGATTATTTTGGGATTATTATAATTCAGCCTGGGCAATGAGGGAAAAGTCTTATGGTTTGAGGAACAGTTTGGGGCATAACTATAGGTTGTTCAGCAGAGGTGTAACTTGAAGCTCCTGTACCCCAATGCAAAATATATAGCAGGGCCCCTACCTACCATGTGCAATTTATAATACTGGTGTCTTTTTATGTAACAGAGGACTCTTTGGGCCCTCTCAGACACCAGGGCAGAGTGCGAGTTTTACCTCTGCACTACCTATATCTTTGTCTCTCTGTTCCGGAGGTAGAAGTCACCCCAGGCCCTGGTGCCTAAAGAGACCCAACCTGGTGCTACATGAGAGGACATCAGTGTCCTTGGACATCATAATTGGTTACAGATACATCTGAATGTATTACTAGCTATGGGAGGTAAGGGCTGGTGACTCGTATTGATATATATGGACTCCCAAACCACCACCAGAACCCAGCAGCCGTGAGTGCATGTTAATGGAGTAATTGGGACTTATAACTGTCCGCCAAAAATGAATAAACAGCTGGTAACATCGACGGATACATTTGCCTTTAGCAATCTTTCCTACAACCTGACCAAAAATGTAGGATCATGACCTCATGGACGTAACTATAGGCATAGCAGCCGATATGGGGCTCAGAAACTGAGGTAGCCCACTTAGATGCAAAACATTTTCTTGTTTGACAAACGAGTTGTTGCATTTTTTCTGTTTAGTTCTACTATGAGAGTCCTCCTTTGGGCAGATGGTCTGATATTCAGGGGTTGTCTTGTCATAGGGCGGCTTTTCATACTGATGACCTATCCACTGCATAACTTACGGTGCGGGAGGCAGCTGATCGGTGCAGGGTTTGGGTGTCGTGTGTCCTGTGTATACGTCATTAGTATGAAAAACCGCCCCATGACCAGTAAACCCCTTTAAGTAGTCAATTATACCGCTGTTTGAATTGCTACAGTCTATCAACCATAGGTGGTGGGGGACAGTCCTTGACTTTGCCATGTGTCCTGTGCCCTGGAGATGCCCAAAGACCCTCGGTCACTTTAGAAGACACCAGTATTATAAATGGCTCATGATAGGTAGGGGGCCCTGTCACATATTTTGCATTGGGGCCAAGGAGTTTCAAACTAAACTTATGGTCTGGTGCCCTGTGAATTCTAGATACGCCCCTGCATGACCTTTAAAAATGTTTCTGATCCGATTACTATAATCACTGTACCATATAAGCAGTCCATGAAGCGGATATGGAGCTTAGTCAAAAGGGGCCCGACTTAGATGAAGCTACTGCTACTAGGAGAGGGGTAAAAAAAAGCCCTCAGTTTCTCCAAGGTAAGAGAAGAAAAGGGCCAAAAGAACTTGTCCCTTGGATGTAGGGTTGGGATGGTGTGAAGATGAACCAGGAGAATGGAAAGTCTGATTGGAGACAAAGAGACGCCCCAGATCTAGATCATGTCTTTATTGGCGTGAGCTCCCTCAGCAGAGATCGCTTGGAATACCTACTGTATGTGGACTATGTGTGAATCAATGTAAAGAAATACAACAACACATAAAACAAAAGAAGCTGATGTATGAAGAGGTAACAGATACATAAAGACGATAATTTGATCTATGGAGCCTTGGCCGTTTTGCACATTAGTCAGTGACAACAATGTGTGACAGGCTGTTATTACTGGGTCCATGTGTGAATGTGTGTAAGAAAAACAATTATGTCTTAGGCTTCATACAAAAAGACATTCCAGATCAGAAGTGATTTCTGCTCTGCTGTGATCGTCTCTAGGCAAAGGTTTCCTCTCATAGTGTGTGGTCCCGGTAAAAGTTACTTATATTTCATGTCATTGACATCAATGTCTTTTTTTTTTTAACTTAGTCAATATTGTTCTTGTAATATACGATTATATCACAGAAATATAGCGCTTGGGGTGCGGTGTATTTTCTGCCCACATCTATTTTCTAATCTGGAATTCAATCAAAGAGTGCACAAGGGAATACACAATGACAATATAAAACCAGAAGCGTAACTATTAGGGGGCAGAGGTTGCGGTTTACTCGAGCCCTGGAAGCTGAAGGAGCCAAAAATGTCTCTGCCGTATATGAGGAGACCAGTACTATAAATGATGCATGATAGTTGGGGGCCCTCATACATATCATGCACTGACGATCCTGGACTTCAGGACCAAACCTTAAATAATCGAGAAACCAGTTGTACATAATTGTTATTAACCCTGCATCTAACAAAAGTAGTTTTGAAAGAGTGCCATGGAGGAATTCTGTAGGAAATGAAAGAGAGCGGTGGAGGAAAACTGGTAGGAAATAAAAGAGAGAGGTGGAGGAAAACTGGTAGGAAATAAAAGAGAGAGGTGGAGGAATACTGGTAGAGAATGAAAGAGAGCGGTGGAGGAATACTGGTAGGGATTAAAAGAGCGGTGGAGGAATACTGGTAGAGAATGAAAGAGAGCGGTGGAGGAATACTGGTAGGGAATAAAAGAGAGCGGTGGAGGAATACTGGTAGGGAATGAAAGAGAGCGGTGGAGGAATACTGGTAGGGATTAAAAGAGCGGTGGAGGAATACTGGTAGAGAATGAAAGAGAGCGGTGGAGGAATACTGGTAGGGAATAAAAGAGAGCGGTGGAGGAATACTGGTAGGGAATGAAAGAGAGCGGTGGAAGAATACTGGTAGGGAATGAAAGAGAGCGGTGGAGGAATACTGGTAGGGAATGAAAGAGAGCGGTGGAGGAATACTGGTAGGGAATAAAAGAGCGGTGAAGGAATACTGGTAGGGAATAAATGAGAGCGGTGGAGAAATACTGGTAGGGAAAAAAATTAGAGCAGTAGAAGAATACTGGTAGGGAATGGAAGAGACCCAGGGGCGATACCGACAGGGACTTTGTAGAAACTTACATTTAGCCTGTTGAATGATATATTGAATATTATTAATTGATGCGTTTTCCTGAAAACATTTTGAGAATAAATGAGGCTCATATTTTGTTCTTAGGAATTTAGTGTTTCTTGGCATATATTTAACGAACGGAAAGTCCAACAATTAAGTGTAGAAGGTGAAAAAACTCAGAGGTCGATGAAGACAATGCAGGGGGTTGGCGCTAATTGTAGTGTTACATTTAGTCATGTAATTAAGGAAGCAGTAATCATAATGAGATCACAGCAGTTTCACCTCTGATTCTGTGTTGAATATAATGATATATATCGCATTTCTTGATACAAATAAAAGTGTTCACTGTTCAGCCAAGAGAAGAGTTAAGCTGGCCATAGATGTTAGTTGCTGGCCAAATAATTATTTTGCCAACAGAAATCACCTACAACTCCACTAATATAAAATGTGCATGTTATTTTAACCCATTAACAGATATTTTGGGCCTTAATGACCAGACATCAAAGTTATTTTTTACACATACTCATTGGTTCTTTATATTTCTTGGGCTGCAGAAACGGTGGGTACTTTGCTAAAACTCAAGACTGCTAACCACTGATCAACCATGATGGTAAGCAACCACTGGACAGCAGGGACTAGCCACAATCTACTAGCTCACCAGGACACTTGGGACAATGTAAAAGTAATAGACCACCAGGATCTGGACTCCATTCTGCAACGTCACCATAATATGAAAGTTATAATGCTGGGTAACAATGTAGTCTATCATTCTAGGTGACTAGGGAGTGGACTCATAAGTATCCTACAAGGTTACTAGCAAATTGATCTATTCTGTTGATTCACAAGGGAGTGGATAGTACCCTAGTTCACCAGCAAGCATACTCTAGCTCATAGTGTCAGACGCTATCTATCAAGTCAGCAAAAAGTTGCCAATTTTGCCAATGGGTAGAACCTTTTCCAACGAGTGTAAATTCAATGGAGTATGGCTGAGAATGGTATTGACCCAAAAAAATATTCTGGGTGACATGTCAAGGAATCCATTCTTTCATCTGTCATTATTTACCAGCGATAGGAACGGATCACAGAATAAGGAAAGCCTACCCAAAAACTTCCTACGGGAATGTTTTCCTTCTCCGATGTTACTCCAAGTTTTGGTAAATTACGTTGGACAGGAAAATGGATCTTCCGAGATAAGGTTGCTATGCCACAGCATTACTCAAATTCAGAGATCATAGTAGAAGTTGCTGCTCCTCGTAGAGTTTCACATCACTATTGTAATAGTAATAATTTTTATTTTATTTTTTGCCATTATCTAGAACATTTTTGTCAGAAAAAAATTCTGTACCAGAAGTTGAGACATCAAAAAGCTAAATAAAAGAAAAAAGTCAAATGGATAAATATGATACATTACGAGTCTTTCGTCTGACTGCACACAACATGATATTCCATACAGTACATATAGTTATAATGTATATCGTGTTACATTCAGGTATCATTCCTTACGACGCACTGCTCCACGTCACACGGGTAACACAAGGAGTAGCTACAGGGCAAAAGAAATCTTGATGTAAGTATAATTACAACAAGCGGTTGACTCTGATAAGTCCTGCAGGGTCATCTATCAGCATATAGACATTTTCCCACATACTTATATAGATGTGAATTTTAAGTACAGTCATTATAATCAGATATGTGTGATACTTAGCATGCACACAACATGTCTGGAGAGGTAATATGTCCCTTTTCGTGGGTCAAAGAATACAGTAATATTTTGACTTTTTCAAGTAATATTATACTGGAGCTAACATTTTCCAATAACTCAAATTAATTTGGTCAAAAAGAGAATTATCAACTTAAATAATGGCATATTTCCAATGGTCATAATTCTGGGGGCTAAATCGGTTGCGGTTGGGGTCCAAAGGATAGGTGAAGGTCCCGTGACCTCCGTCCTAAGATTCCGGTGGCTCTCTCCATAGAGGTCCATAGAGAGGTGGCTGCGCTCGCATGCAGTCCTCTCCATTGAAGTCTTTGGGAGCTTTGGAAAGAGACGAAAGGGTAGATCTTCCAATAGGTGAGGATCCCAGAGGTGGGACCCACACATATCAAGCATTTATGGAATATCCTGTCAATATGTCACACAGTCTTTTTTGCAATCAGTTTCAAATTGTTGCCGCTGACAAGTGCAGGAAATACCAGTGTATGGGAAATCCCTGTGACGGGGGAAGGGATGACGGATCAGGTGTATGTGCCTAGTGGATATAAAGATATGTGCTGCACCTTAGTATTATCTTTATGATTTATTGATCACAATGACTTATTCCGCCTCCAAATCTGTTTTCCAAATTGATTTAATACTTGTTGATTGCAGATACGCCTGGTTAATGACTGGAGACAGACAACACACCGGTGTTGGGAGGAGGCTGGTTCTTGCACCTGGAGTCATGGAAAAAAACAACTATTTGGGGATCAATAATGTGTCTCCTGATGATATTAAAATGACTGTAGTTTTTGTCGTTCTGATCTGCCATGATTGCAGTTGCGTTCTTAGAACATTTTCTATACCACGGTCTTCCCCGTTGAAGTAAATGGGAAAAATGCTGCAAAACGCTCATGCAGCATGTCCTGAAAACTGTGCGAATGGGATTTTATAAAAATATTAGCAGTTGTTTATTGAGATATAACAAGCATTGCACAGATTCAGCAAACAGTTGTTTAACAGAATGACCTTTGTAGTTGATCTATTCTATCCATTCACTTAGCTCTCAGCCATTGAGCTCTGTCATTTTGTGCTGATAACAGTGCTTGTTGAGTGGAGAGATAGCAGATATCAGACTGACTCTTATGTGACTGATTATAGGTGGAGTACTTAGCAGAATAATTCACCAAAACCCAGATATCTTCCTTTTTTAATGGATCAGTCAGGCCTGGGCTAGACGACTGTAGTCTTGTGACAGTCATGTTACAATGTAATCCATGGGAATGCATTATGTCATTATGTAAAGGTCCTATTAGGCTATGTACACATCTGTCAGGGCTCCGTTCCGACGTTCCGTCTGAGCTTTACGTCGGAATGGAGCCCTGACTGACACAAACGAAAACCATAGGTTTCCGTTTCCATCAGCATTGATTTCAATGTTGACGGTTCCGGTGCCAATGGTTTCCGTTTGCGTCAGTTGTGCAAGGGTTCCGTCGTCTTAACGGAATGAATACCGTAGTCGACTACGCTATTCATTCCGTCAAAATGAAGGAACCCTTGCACAACCGACTCAAACGGAAACCATTGGCACTGAATTTGTCACCATTGATATCGATGGTGATGGAAACGGAAACCTATGGTTTTCGTTTGTGTCAGTCAGGGCTCCATTCTGACGGGAAGCTGCAAGGGAACGGAGCCCTGACGCAGATGAGAACGAAGCCTTACACGGAGCAATGATTGCTTATGTATGGGGACGAGTGATCGTTACTCTGATCGTTTGTCCCCATACATTAATATCATGTCGGCAGCAGGTCTCCCTGTTTACACAGGGTGATGTGCTGCCGAGAACGATGATTTTTAATGCTGCATAAAAGAGCAGATCAGCCGACGAACGAGCGTTTGCTCATTCATCGGCTAATCGTTGTCCTGTTTACACATGGCAAGGATCAGGAATGAACGTTTGCTCCGATCATTTGCACGTGTATCGGAAATGCAGATAAGCCCATCAGTTTCTTTTTGATACATCATTGCCATTATACAAAAGTCACACTCCAATGGAAGATAATAGGAACAAGTCATGTGACTACCCATTCCACTTTATAGGATAGGAACTCAAGCACGGAATAGTTTAGAATAGCACAATGGTCCCGTCATGAGATTTGGTTTCTTCCTGGCTGGAGGCGATGTCTGGTCATTCTCCCGATGCTCTGGTGAAGGAACTGCGGGAGTAAGTGATGGCACAGCGTGATCTCACGAGATCACGCTGTGCTGTGACTAAAGCTGGACATGAATGAAGAGAAGTGTATGTAACTTTGTCACTAATAAATATTTTTTTGAAAACAACATAGTAGTTTTATACAACACGGCGTCTATTAGATTAGGGAGGAGGTAGGGAAGTATGAAACTTGTGACAGTGCCTCTTTAAGCTCAATGCCCAAATTTCTAAGGGTAATGATAGAGAGTTTGCATTTTATCATTGGACAGGGTCTATCTCAAGTTGGCCCCACCACCAGTCACAAAAGTGGTGTCATCACAAAGTTAACAAACAAAGGAAGTAAAAAACATGTCTGTGGGTAAAGATGCCCTTTACCCTCCAGTCTTAGGGCTCATTCAGACGAGCGTGTAACTCGTCCGTGTGACGGCCGTCACACAGGCACATGTATTTCAATGGGGCTATTCACACGGCCATTGTTTCAACGGAGCGTGTGAAGGGTTAGTGGAAATATAGGACATGTCCTATATTCTTGTGTTTTCACGCATCCCTCCATAGACTCTAGTCTATGAGGGAAAAGTGATACCGCGTCCCGCACGGGTGCACCTCATACATGAAAAATGTCTGTTTTAACATCCGAGGTTGCACACGCTCATATGAATGTAGCCTTAGAATGGTCAGGTGTGATGGTACCAGGAGGGAGACCTATTTTATTTTTGCTCTACAGTCCCCTCTCCTGCGTGTACATTCTTGGGCGTGGAAATTAATTGTTCGTGCAACGTAGTTTGGACCTATAGTAGAGCGGAAATATCATCACAACTATAAAGT
The DNA here is from genome assembly GCF_050947455.1 of Rhinoderma darwinii. Classification (NCBI taxonomy): domain Eukaryota; kingdom Metazoa; phylum Chordata; class Amphibia; order Anura; family Rhinodermatidae; genus Rhinoderma; species Rhinoderma darwinii. Next base: position 20,560,663 of record NC_134692.1, on the reverse strand, counting down.
TCCCATAATATTGTCTGTGTTTGAAAACTGTTCCATCATGTAAATAGGAATTATTACCTAAATGCAAGTCATACACAACCTTCAGATACAATGTGCGTAAAAGGCAGCCATGCGCTCTATGTTGTAGTCAGTGAATAATGTGACATTAATGAATGGGCCACTTGAACTCAAGGTCTGGCCAATAAGTAACTCCCTTTCACAAAACTCTCCTCCACCAAACACACAAAGTAAGGACTGGAAAACCCCAGAGAAAGAGAACTAGTCAACAAGACTTGGGTGTATAGAAAAAGGTGAACCTCGAAATAGCGCTGCTAACATCCAAAGAAGGTAATCCAATAGTTGGAAAAAGAACTTGATTTATTGTACAGACTATGCATTTCTACGCCGAACCACCGTCTTCATCAGGTCAAATGCACTTCCAGCGGTTGTATGGGAGCACGGCCCGAGAATGCGGCCCCCGGCCGTGCTCGCAATCGCAGGCCGTGATTATGGGCACGGCCGTGTACAAAATGACATAAATGTGCAAGTACACGTGCGCTGTGACTGCAAACAATACATAAAAAACCGTTCCTACAGAACTTGAGTGCCAAAACCACCAAATGCACTGTATTTGGTTTACTTTGCATTACTGCTACGTTTGCTATACTTATAAATGTGAGCTTCTTAGCACACATTTTGATCAAATTGTTTAAGTCCACCTGCCACGACAAGGTGACCTCTATTAAGTGAGTCTCTAACCTAGAAAGACACCTCTTTCCTGGGCCTAAGCCTGCAGAATATACTCGGGGTAGGTAGAAACCAGCTTTATTCTAAGTAAAAACACCATTGGGTAGATTGGGAGGACTACACAACCAGGGCCAATTCTAGCTTTTCTGCTGCCAGAGGCGAAAATTTAAATGACGCCCATCCAGATCTTACATAGTTACATAGTTTGTACAGTTGAAAAAAGACACATGTCCATCAAGTTCAACCAAGGGACGGGAAAGGGGAAGTAAAAAATTTCTACACATAGGAGCTGATATTTTTTGGTTCTAGGAAATTATCTAAGCCTTTTGGCAGCATCTACTGTCCCTGCTGTGACGGCTCCTGTGGTGACTATTCCATAGATTCACAGTTCTCACAGTAAAGAAGACTTGTCGCCTCTGCAGGTTGAACCTTTCTTTTTCCAGACAAAGGGAGTGCCCCCTTGTTTTTTGAGTGGGTTTTACAGGAAACAGGATTTCACCATATTTTTTGTATGTGCCATTCATATATTTATATAAGTTAACCATGTCCCCCATTAGTCGTCTCTTTTCAAGGCCAAATATGTTTAATTCTTTTAATCTTTCCTCATAACTTAGATTCTCCATGCCCCTTATTCGCTTCGTTGCTCTTGTTTGTATTTTTTCCAACTCCAGGGCATCCTTTCTATGAACTGGAGACCAGAACTGGACTGCATATTCTAGATGAGGCCTCACTAATGCTTTGTAAAGTGGTAATATTACATCCCTGTCCCGCGAGTCCATGCCTCTTTTAATACACGACAATATCCTGCTGGCCTTTGAAGCAGCTGATTGACATTGCATGCGGTTATTTAGTTTATGATCTACAAGTACACCCAGATCCTTCTCAACAAGTGACTCCCCCAGTGTAGCTCCCCCTAGGACATATGATGCTTGCAGGTTGTTCATACCCAGATTCATAACTTTACATTTATCTACATTAAACTTAATTTGCCAAGTGGATGCTCAAACACTCAGTTTGTTTAAATCCGCTTGCAATTCACGAACATCTTCCATAGACTGAACATTACTACATAGCTTGGTGTCATCTGCAAAAATAGAAATTGTGCTATTAATCCCATCCTCTATGTCATTAATAAATATGTTGAATAATAGTGGTCCCAGCACTGAACCCTGGGGTACAACACTTATAACCGGGGACCATTCAGAGTAGGAATCATTGACCACAACTCTCTGGATACGGTCATTGAGCCAATTCTCAATCCAATTACAAACTATACTTTCTAAACCTATAGTCCTTAATTTACCCATTAGGCGTCTATGGGGGACAGTGTCAAATGCCTTTGCAAAGTCCAAAAACACTATATCCACAGCGGCCCCTCTGTCTAGGCTTCTGTTCACCTCTTCATAAAAACAAATCAGGTTGGTTTGACAACTTCTGTCCTTAGTAAAACCGTGCTGGCTGTCACTTATAATACTATTTATTGTCACATAATTCTGTATATAGTCCTTCAATCTTGATTGATATTCCCCTTGCTGTTCTACATCACTACCAGCCTCCTCCAACTCTTGTGGATGCGCCGTTGCCTTGTACTCCCCTGGCATGTGTGGTGCAGTGATAAAGCCGGGCAGAGTACACCTTGGTGCGTGCCTGTGGAGTACAAGGCAATAGCGCATCCAAGAAAGTTGGAGGAGACTGGTAGTGATGTAGAACAGCCAGGAAAATGTCAATCAAGCATGGAAAGGTGGGATTGGAGTCAGGACTATGTAACTCTTCGAGACAGCGGCACCGCCACATGACCCTTTAAAGAGTAATTAGCATATAGTGTGCGCTGTTTTTTAAGTTGATTTTATTGTTGATGTTGGTACATCTGAAAAACATACTGGGAATGTTTGGAAATATTGTCAGGTCATGAATTACTGCATGGTGGCGGTTTAAAACAAACTGTCAGGTTCCCACTGAATAGACAATGAATTGCAACAATTCCATCTACCCTGCAATTTTGTTATTATAAATATATCCTATATATTTACAGCTCCAGAACCAAACTCTGAATGTATACAGTACCAGAACCAAGCTCAGTACATATATATAGCGCCAGAACAAAGCTCAGTATATATATACAACATCAGAACCAAGCTCAGTACACAAATAGAGCACAAGAACCAAGTTCAGTACATATATACAGCATCATAACCAAGCTTGGTACATATATACAGCACAAGAACAAGACTCAGTACATATATACAGCACCAGAACAGAGCTCAGTACATATATACCGCACCAGAACAAAGCTCAGTACAAATATACAGCACCAGAACAAAGCTTAAAACATAAATATACAGCCCGAGAACCAAGCTCATTACTTGAATACAATACTAGAACCAAGCTCAGTACATAAATACAACACAATAGAGCCCCTTGTAGATCGTGACCTACATAGAGCCCCCTGTAGATAGTGGCCCCCATATATCCCCCTGTAGAAAGTGCCCCACATACAGCCTCCTGGAGATACTGCTCCCAGAGTCCCCAATATATAGAGCCCCTTGTAGATAATGCCACTCACATTAACTAAAAAAAAACAACAACTTTACATAGTCACCTGTTCTTGTTCCCGTACTGTCCTCTAGCAACGCAGGCCTGGTCTCTTCTGACCAAGTTTGGTGGAGCTGAATGACGCAAGCGCATAATTTAAAGGTGCTGATTGGCAGGGGAAAGGAACATCCTTGCCCTGCCATTCAGTGCCGTTCAATGACGCAAGCGGTGCGATGACGTCATCTTGTTGTTTGCATCATTGAAAGGTGTGGAATAACAAGGACCTGCCAGCACTAGTCATTCATGTAATTATATCTGCGTTCTATAGACAGCAGATACAATTATAGTGCAGGAGTGGGTGGTGGCGGTTTGTTTCAGTGGTGCTACCGCTCCCTCAGAGAAGGAGCAGGCCGTTGTCTGATGCGAGAAGCTCATCTCGCCTTATGGACGATGCGGCCCTGTCCACAACCAAAATGGAGGCAGTCACCACCCCTGCATGTACAACACAAAACACAAAAAGTTGATCAGCACATCCTAATAAAATTATATAAATGTGCAGGTGTATGCTGTGACTGCAAACATTACATAACAAAAAAAACATTGCAACAGCACTCTGCGAGTGCCAAGACCACCAAGTGCTACATTTAGATTATTTTGAGTTACTGCTTCCTTTTTGTTTGATGTAGAACAACATACTCTTAAAGGGAATGTGTCGCTAGAATTTTTTTTTTTTTTTTAGTTAAACAGTTAGTATATAAATGATTACACATTGTTCTAATTTTTTTAATTTTTTCACAAGTCAGGAAATATTATAAATTAGATTCTAATTTATAACATTTCCATGTGATGGTCACTAGGGGGAGCAATTACCAAAATTGCAGCATTGGCATGTGGTAAAGCAACCTCACTGCTTTATGCTGCAAAATTGGAGAAGACACACTCGCTCTAGTGTGCTCACACAATGCCCCCTCCTTTATCCTGGCTAGTGCCAGGAGAAAGGAGGGGGTTGAATGTTCAAATCTCCTACACTGTGTGCCGCCATTTTTTGAGCTAATGCACAGTGTAGGAGGATTAGATACAGTGGTAATCACTTGCTATCCCTGCAGAAGGAGTCTCCCCAGCCCTGCTGCCAGGCTGCTGAATAGGCTCTGCTCCTTCCCTGACAAGCAGAGCAGAACACTATTTCTATTGGCTGTTCTGAAGTGAACATATAATGTGAACATATAATGGAAGTGCCCACTTGAATACTAGGTGGTGCCATACTTAAGTAAAAGTCATAGCTCCTCAACGGTACCCTTTTTTAACAGCATGTAAATGGAAAACATTGTTAATTTTTTATTATCTATTAAACATAATATATAAGGGTGGGACAACCCCCTTAAGAACACATAGCCAAATGACTGGGACCATACTGAGACAAACATCACTGTCTCCTGTATCGGACTGTAGCTTTAGCATCAGCCCAAAAAATATTATGAAGAAGACTATGGGCAAGATGTACCATATCTATTTGTGGCAGCTGTCATTTGTAGCCCCAACCTAGCCCAACAATGAGAAATGTGATTTCCATGTGGCTTTCTACCTATATTTTATCAAAAACCCTATTCATACAGTATAGATAGAAATGCAATAATAGATGTCTATCTAAAATACATAGGTACAAATTCCATATACTCAAGATATAAATCTCTGCCACCACGACTCGAAGAGTTAATAGAGGGGGAGGTCATTGTTCATGACCCTGATCTAATAGCCAGACTGTATAGCAGCTATGAATAGCCTCTCTCGTTCAGAAGGACTCAGTGGGCCTATGCATTACAGATATAGCCCATTCATTTCTATGGGAATTATGAAATGCTTATTTTCTTCCGAGGAGGCGCTGCAGGGATATTTAACACTTGCTGGAAGGTTTCTTGATCGATGGGGGCTGTGATCAGATTACTGTTGAGGGACCCTTTCAGCAAAAATCAATTGTCCAAAGTGGAAAATCCCTTTAAAGGGAATGTGTCGCTAGAAATATATTATTATTTTTTTCAGTTAAACTGTTAGTGTATAAGTGATTACACATTGTTTTAATTTTTTTTATTTTTTCACAAGTCAGGAAATATTATAAATTAGATTCTAATTTATAACATTTCCATGTGCTGGTCACTAGAGGGAGCAATTCTCAAAATTGCATCATTGGCAATGTGGTAAAGCAACCTCATTGCTTTATGCTGAAAATTTGGGGTAGACACACTCACTCTAGGGTCCTCACACAATCCCCCCTCCTTTATTCTTTCTAGTGCAAGGAGAAGGAGGGGGTTGAATCTTCAAACCTCCTACACTGTGTGCCGCCATTTTCTGAGCGAATGCACAGTGTAGGAGGATTAGATACAGTGGTAATCAGACAGTATAACACGAACATACACAAACATAATACACACATCACATACACAAACATAACTTACATGCTCCTGACGCCTCCGCTCCTATGCCTTGCGTCTTCGCTGCCTTGAACATATGGCCGGAAGCCGCGACCGGAAGTCGTCATCTTACTGTCCGGCCTTGGATTCCGGTCCACATGAAAATAGCACCTGATTTCGCTGTGACGAAAACCTTCCTTTTGATCTGTGTGGGAACGGCTCCCGTTCGCTTTCTCTATGGGGATGTATGTGCCGTATTCCATCTCTGTATGTGTCGTTAATCGACACATACAGAGATGAAAAAAAATGGCAGCCCCATAGAGAAGTCAAAGTAAGAAAAAAGCAAAAAGGACAACACAAGAACACAAATAAATAAAATGTATTTTAATAACATACTAAAAGCAATATATAAAAAATAATAATTTCCGTGACACCTTCCCTTTAAATCCGAACTCAGCCATCGTTATTTTCTGCAACCCCAAGTTCTAAACTACTCCTAATTCCAATCTGTGTTGCCCTATGATTATTGGTCACAAAATCAAACGAGAAAAGAATCTGACAAGGTCAAGGTCTTCCATTTTTACATGGACATTAATCACATAAAAATTTCTGAAGAAGTAGAAGATTCCTTTGTGTCATAGTCACCACGTAACAGTCTTGAATTGATACTTTCCTGCCACCAGTTACTTTATCATCTTCGACAAACTGAACGTTGGTGATATTTGAATTGCAGACAACGTGGGAAGGTTTAAGAACCTTGACCAAGAGCCGAAAAATAGTGTAAACAGTAATTAAGTGTGACAGATTGCCAGTCAAGCGGATAATGGTGGAGATTATGTATCTCCGTGAGCATTGTCAATGTTCCATAACTGATGTTTTCTATAGTGTACATTAAGTCTGTAAAGGTTGAATGTGAGAATAGGATAAAAAAAAACAAATCTTACAATTTTGTAAGAAAAAAGAAACTTCCCTAGGTGGGCGGAATACATGTCAGAGAAAAAATAAGTGTATTAAACAAGTAAATCTTTCTACTAAATAAGAAAGGTGGACCTAGAAGGAAAAATAATTTAGGAGGCCCATGGACTGCAGTTACAGATAAAGAATTTATTATTGATAAGAATCACATGTTTTAATCGAAGAGGGAGAAAATTATTTTAGTGTTTGGCTTTCGCAAATAAAGCTTAAAAGGGGTTGTCCATATTGGATAATCCTTTTTTGTTAAAAGGGCCCCCCAAATAAGCTAATCACAGGTCATCCTGCTGATTCCTCTGCAGCGCCCCCACAGGGAAAAATAATAATTAGACTGAAAATCTCCTGAGTCCTCCAAAAAGGGAGATGGTCTTTGTAGATACTCTAAAGGCCCTTTTGCAAGGGCCAATGATTGGGTGAACGAGCCCTGTTTCAAAAGAGCAAAAGATCAGCTGATCGCATCTTTTTTGCGGCCAACAAATTGGTCGTTAGTCGGCAGCACATCTACCTTTGTAGACAGAGAGATGTACTGCCGACAAGATGATACTGTATGGGGATGAAAAATCTTAATAGCGATCCTTTGTTCTCATTCTTATGATCATATCTCCATTTGAATGGAGCAAACAAACCATATAAGCCAGGAAAAACTCCCGACATATACTATAACAGTGGGATCCTTTTAACATATCCATCACCCATAGACTATAATGGTACCCATTTAACGTATACATCATAAAAAGCTATAAAAAGGCCATAAAATATACATTAAACGGATGCCTGTGACGTATGCCATACATTACCCTTAGGCTCCCATGTTAAAAAAAACATATACATTGTTCAGAATAGCGCATTCTACTAAGCCATTCCATACCTTAAAAAAAAAGTATACCGACGTATACCAGCCCGATGGAGGCCAAAAGGACACTCTTTTGGCCTCCATTGGGCTAATTGAGCCGTATGTATACAATTATCACTCACGCCATACATACTAAACGTAGTGAGTGAACGTGATGTGAAGGGGCCTTAGAATTGTGAGTATATCCATGATCTGTGATCTCATTGTACAGTATAATATAAAGTCTATATATAATATGTGATATAAAGAATCCATGCATGTATAGGGGTACGCCATGTATAGGCTCACTTGTCAGTGCAAGGTTTATATGGAGATTGAGATGGGGTGACCAGCAACTCGATGCCAGACTGATACATTTTACCTACACTGATACATTGTAGCAAACTTTCAAGACAGAAGATTTGTGCTTTCTGATCAATCTAGCGCCATTGCTTTCATATATGACGAATCCAGACAAACCCCAATGATTTTGATGGGATCTGTAAGATTTCCATTGTGGTTTTGGTATTTTTGACAGCGAGAATAGAACTTCAGACTGCACTATTCTTGCCATCGGAAATACCCAAAGTCCTGATGAAACCCTGATGGACACCATTAACGCAGGGGCGTAGCTGGGAAGGGGGGGGACGGGGACTGGAGCATGATGTGCCCCAAGAGCTGAATGCCACTTTTCCTTGGTCTGGGTTTTTAAATACAGGGCCAGGGCAGCAAGCTCTATCTTTGCCCCAGGGGAAGGAAAGCCTAGCTACGGCTTTGATTAACACTAGTGTGAACAGAACTTTAGCTCATGGAAGGTTGTCTAGAATGGATACAATTGTAGCAAACTCTCAGCTTTGAGAAATATTAGGTCTGAATGGGTTTTCATCTTTTGCATATGAGCAAAATTGTTTGCATTCACTGACAGCAAACAGATTTTGAAAATAGTGAGGAATTGAAAGCATATTAGAAAGTAAAGTAACAATTCAGCTTTATTTACATAAAACCCAACGACCCCTTTAATTTATGGCAAAGTCAGTGCATTTTTACACTAAATAATGGACAAACTCCTCTGGGCTATACAAAATAAACATAAGCAGTGAAGTGTCCTGATCTCATAGAGGTGGATGTGAATTCTAGCACTGACGGCTCTGCCTTCCCTTTCCATCAGGATCCCTCTGAGCAGCATGAAAATCCAGTAAGTAGGAGATTATCAGGGTGGAGAGTTTTAAAGATTTCCGCTAATTTCGGGGGAAATTGTGTTTTCATTGTGAAGGTTAATGGTTTGTTTTTCCAGCATGAGTGAGAACAAAGGCTCATGAGGGATAATACAGGCCTATGTATCGGCTGAGGCTCCATTCATAGAGGTGGGGCCACCCTGCCCAATTCTGCCATAATAACCTGTATTACTGCGCCCAGGAAAATAAGTCAAGCCTAATTACTTCTAAATGTGGCATAGCACCCGCCCTCACATCTGATGGAAAGAACAAGCTCTCACTATTTATTCTCCCAATGGATACTCCTATTTAATTATATCGCACCAACATATTCCACAGTGCAGTACACAGGTAATTACAGACATCAATCCCTGTAGCCCTAATTCTTAGGGTCCTTTTACACCAGCCCATATGGGCCGTAAAAACGAGCGCATATCAATAGGACAGCTCGTTGATCGGCGCTTGTTTGCTCCTTTCACAAGCAGCTATATGTGGGGACGCGCGCTTGTTACTCCGATCAATCGTCGCTATACATTATTATCATCTCGGCACCGCGTCTCTCTGTTTACACAGGTAGATGTGCTGCTGACAATGATATTTCTTGCAAAAGCGAGCAGATCAGCCGATGAACGAGTATTTTCCGTAGATAAATATGAGAGGGATAGATTGAGACACACAAATAGATAGACAGATGGATGATAGATCGATTAGATCGACAGACAGACAGACAGACAGACAGACAGACAGGATAGATAGATAGATAGATAGATAGATAGATAGATAGATAGATAGATAGATAGATAGATAGGAGATAGATAGATAGATAGATAGATAGATAGATAGATAGATAGATAGATAGATAGATAGATAGATAGATAGAATGATGGCAGATAGATATAAAACAAGTGCAAAGGTTCTTTTACCCGGCCTGACCTGGGCTGTGTAAACGAGCGCTCATCAACGAGACAGCACATTGATCGGCGCTCGTTTGCTCGTTACTCCGATCGCTCGTCCCCATACACAGGGAGAGGTGCTGCCGACAACAATAATATTTTCAGTATTTAAAACGATATGATCAACTGATGAACGAGTGTTTACACAGGACAATTATCAGGAACAAGCGCTCTGTGTACGTTCGTTCGCCTGATAATTGGCCAATGTTTAAACTGCACCGATTGTTAAAAAATAAAACCGCAATCGCTCAGATGTAGATTTCTATTAGATGCAGTGCAGCCAGAATTTTTGAGTCTGAGCGTTTTTTTTTTGGGGGGGGGGGGGTCTGTTTCCATCCTTATGCATATTTTCTCTCTCTACGAGTGATCAGCATGCAGTCTTATAGACACAGGGAGAAATTGCAGCTGCACCCCGAAAAGAATTGGAGATGTTGCCAATTGCAATCAATCAATCAATCAATCAATCAATCAATCAATCAGGTACCAGGGATAATTTATGACAAGAGAAAACAAAAGCCAACAATAGACACATTTATTACATTTCATAAATAAACCCCATTTCAGAAGGGGGCGGTTTTTATAAAAACAAGTGTTTCCCATGGCAACGGATTACAGGCGCTCCCTTTCTAGCGCCAGATATTATTGGTTGGTTGCTATAGACAACGGATCTTCTTTCCTCTGGAAATTCTTAAACATCTCCCCTTCTGTCAGACATTTGCCGCCAGCTCAAAAATTTCAGATGGAACAAAAACAAACGTCAGGCTGCATTGTCCTCCATGAAGTGTGTGCGACAGACATGACACATGGGAAAAGAAACGAGGAGGGAGATGTCAGCACACATGTCCCAGCATTCCTGACTCTGTAAACACGCAGTGCGCCAGCATAATACTTCCCTGCCGGAGACAAAAAGCTGAAGCTTCACACGTTGAATCTTGCCGAGCAATGTTTATTCTCCAAAGTCATCGATTCCTGGATGTGATCTCCTCTAGTAATGTTATACCTTCAATGCTCACGGTGATACATATGGCGTAATCACATTTATATTTCTTAGTTGTTTATGTACCTTACGTTTCTGACAGGCGAGGTCGAAACTCGAGGGCCCGATACCAATGCTTGATTAGGGCCATCGAATAGTTCTGGATTCTGTTCATACAATATACAGATCATGTAATGGCGCAACTAGCATGTTATTCTCTCTCGTAGCTGTAGGATCCCCCTCTAGTAAGGACATGGTCACGATGGCTACCTCTGCACCCCTCTATTGCTCATTATATAACTCTATTAGGCTCTCTTCACTCTGGCGCCATGGCTTCCGGTTTTTACAGGAGCCATGAGAGACAGATCTTGGTGCTTGTGGTTGGTTGGCAAGGCTCTGTCGCCACATTATAAGTGTCCAATCTCCTATATATATATATATATATATATATATAAATAAAAGGAGATGGGCGCTGTAATGTAGGTGACAATGCATTTTATTTCGAAAAACGATCTATTTTAAACCACTTTATGAGCGATTTTTAGCTTTATGCTAATGAGTTTCTTAATGTCCAAGTGGGCGTGTTTTACTTTAGACCAAGTGGGCGTTGTACAGAGGAGTGGATGACGCTGACCAATTAGCGACATGCACTCTTCTCCATTCATTTACACTGCACTAGCGATATAGTTATATCGCTATGTGCAGCCACAAACACTAACATTACTACAGTGTCCTGATAATGAATATACATCACTACCAGCCTGGACGTGATGTTTACTCAGAATCCTGACACTTCTGAATCTTTTCTGTGAGATTCCAGCAAGGCAAGCGTAATCTCGTTTGAAATGACAGGTTACATCGTAATCTCGCGAGATTACACTTGCCTTGCTGGAATCTCACAGAAAATATTCAGAAGTGTCAGGACTCCTCTGTACAACTCCCACTTGGGCATAAAGAAATTCATTAGCATAAAGCTAAAACTCGCTCATAAAAGTGGTTTAAAATAGATTGTTTTTCGAAATAAAAAGCACTGCTGTCACCTACATTACAGCGCCCCTCTCCTTATGTAGGAGATAGGGCACTTATAATGTGGTGACAGAGCCTCTTTAAGGATATCCTTCACACGTTTTTAAGAAAAATGAAACATGTTTTGTAATAATGTTAGCTGGAAGATAAAGTGGTTTTCCCCATGATTGGACAACTGATGACCTATTCACCGGATAGGTCATCAGTGTATGATCGGTGCGTGTCCGACACCCAGACCCCGCACCGATCAGCTGCTCCGACTGCCTCCAGGCGCCGGATGTTTTGAACGGTATGCAGTAGTTGGAGCCAGAAACAGTTGGCTCCGAACACTGCACTGCGGCCTTTCTGCAGAATCGCAGCTCTGCTCCTAATCACTTGAATAGGAGCAGAGCTTCAGTACTGCAGAACGGCCGCTATTCTATGACCATAGGCATCTGCTGCAGAACGTTCAAAACATTCGGTGGCTGGAGGCAGATGAAGCAGCTGATCAGTTCGGGGTCCGGGTGCCGGACCCGCACCGATCATATACTGATGACCTATCTAATGGATAGGTCGTCAGTTGTCCGACCGTGGGAAAACCCCTTTAAACGTAATTTATTAAATGCACTACAAACAATGCTTTTTTTTTTTTGCCTTTTTTTAATTTTGGCTGGCATTTTTGGGTAAGTAGCCTTTTTTGGGTGGTCAGCAAGGGGTAGGTGTGGCTAGTCTCAGGCTGCTTTATAGGGGGAAAAAAAAAAAAGGATGTAAAAAATGTGTGACTACAAAAGACGCCACCCAGAAAAATTTAATCGATTGTAAAAAAAAAATTGCAGGAAATCTATGGTGATTTTTTACAAGCCAAAAAAAAAAAATTACACAAAAAACATGCGTGCGAAGGAAGCCTAAAGAGGACCAGTCACCTCGTCTGACATGTCTGTATTAGTAAATACTTGTATTCACCATGAAATAATTCTGGAACTTGTTTTCTTAGAACTCTGCGTTGTGCCGTTCCTCCGTTATTCATCCTGGAAATTTATGAATAAATTCCTTACTTGGCGTTACCATTCCCTTTGTCAGTGGGGGGAGTCTGTTAGTGTGGCAGTCTGACACTGGTTATGCACAGTGTCCACCAACTGATATACAAATACAAACAAACATACCATCAGATTTATATTTTTTTAGAATATTTCAAAGTTGTTGTTTTTTTTAGAAATTTTTAAAGTTTCTACAGTGGATATTTGTTGTGTAATGCTAGGGTTTATAGCTTTATAGACACTCAAATTTATCCCCAACAGAAGTATAACACCAAAATATTTAATAGCTCACTTATTCTACATTTTAAAGTGAACCTCCATCTTTTAGGAACATGCAGCTTTAGGTTCTGTGTTCATTAATTTCCTAATTCATCTTTATAGCAGTTGGAGCTTTGTTTTTCCCATATACAAAGCTCCAATTTCCCTGTATAGACAGTTAAATTATATACTCCTGGCTACCTGCATCGGCCACTAGAGGGAGCCAAGGAGCTTATTGCATACCCAAATCATGGGGCTCTGACCATTATAAAGATATATTAAGAAATTAAATTAGCACAGAATTTTACACCGATTAAGGTTAAATTGTTTATTACGGGTGTACATTCAATTAAAAGATAACCAAAGATAACGTGACAGGTCCTCTTGTAGTGAATTTACAATACACACACCCTCTATCAACCCCCATTAGGACATTTACCCCAAGGCTGCCTAGCTCAGCTCATTAGTATGCAAATTGTGTTCTTTATCATGATAATTAGTCAGCACGTAAAGAAGTCCGCCTGATCATGGATGCTTCCTGATATCACCAGTTACAAGCAAAGACCTGGAGTATACAGGGTGATCTATATCACCCTTCATGGTCCAAGTGAGCAACAGGGAGGGCATTTATTTTTCACTAGTAAATAAAAATAGCAGCATGCCCTTTTCATTGCCGTGTGTTTTCCTTCATTGACTTTAAAAGGGATTGTCCAGTCTAGAAAACCGATTTTCATAACCCTATTAGGGAATTCCGTTTGAGCCAGTTGTGCACGGGTTGCGTCGTTTTGACGGAATGAATACCATAGTCGACATAATAGGCTTCGTTTACATCCGAGTCAGGGCTCCGTTCCGACGGAAAGCTCAGACGGAATGGAGCCCTGACACAGATGTGAACAAACCCTATTATGAATGGACACTGTAATACATAATTTCCCCTGTGGTGGCGCTGCAGGGAAACTGAACACTTCGGGTCAATGCACACAATGCATATTACGTGCGGTTTTGGCGCGCATATTTGCATGCTGCAAAACCGCAGCGTAATACAGTACCAGCATAGTCAATGAGATTCCTGGAAATCTCATGTACATGCTGCGGTATTTTTCTGCACGTAAATTGACCTGCCGTGCGGATTTTTAAATTTGCAGAGACAATTTATCTTGTGTTTCCGCTTCCGAATTGTATATGCCTAGTGCTAAGGAAAAATCGCAGCAAAATCTGCAGCATGATTTTACCTGCGAACTTCCTGTGTATTTTCTGCAGCAAAATGCGCACTGTGTGCATATAGCCTTACTGCCATTTCTTCCCACAGCTTACAGCTGATAGCTGGGGGTCCCAGTTGGGGGACACTTTACAATACAGATTACATTACAATCTGTTTATTGTCAAGGGACTCTTCTGACAAGTAGGAAGTGTACGGAGCACCCCTTTAATGGAAATAAACTGTGGCTTTGAAAACCATATGTAAAAACCATGGTCATGTCTGGTACATGTGGTACTGTGATTTGGTTTTCCACAGAAAGATGTTTCTTAGACAAAAAAGCGCTACTGCGATCACGGCAAAACATTTTGTACTTATATGTGGATTTTGTGAATTTCTCACCGCGGTTAATCCGCTGTGGTTGCGGTACGATTTTGAGACGCTCTATAATGCAAAGTCTTTATTTTACCTTATACAGCTAGATCGCTGAGACTCAGTATCACATAAAGAGGTCGTCCAATTTTGACAACCTTTTTTGTTAGGAGAGTACCTCAACAATAGGTGTCTTGTTGCTGTGACCCCCTGCAATCAGCTGTAAGCTCTGTGGGAACCTGGCGGTAAGTGCTCAAATTCCATGCAGCGCTACCGGAGGAGAAATAAAGTATTACACAGTTCCCATTTAAATTAATTGGTTGTATGTGTAATTAATTTGCCGGGTCACCCAGAACGAAATACGCTTTTTGTAGTGGGTCAATGCTCGATAATAGAGGAGGGTCCTGAATGGGGTAACCCACTCTATTAACTCAGAATTCTGCCATCTGCATAAGCCCTAACGCCTCATGCACACGACCGTTGTGCCACTCGGGCTGTTTTTGACAGCATCCGAGTGGCACCCGATATTCTTCACGGACCCCTTCACTTTAGCGGGTGAATCGGGTCCGTAAAAAATTATCCAAATCTCCGATCCCAGGAAGGATAGGACGTGTTCTATCTTTCCTCGGATCACTGACGGGACTCGGCCGGCGCACACCGTCATGTGCATGAGTCGTAAAAGTAACATTACAGAAAATAGACTTTAAAAATCAAATCAGATCATGTAAGTGCAGCGTGGCTGTTTTATTCATATAAATAATATACAAAAATGGAACAAAAGCATTAACAGGAAAAAAAATATCAAAGATTGTAGTGCAGAAATGAACATATCAAAATAGGGATTTCTGCTTGTAAAACATAAAAATAAAAAATAAAAAAATCATAGCAGCCAATCACAGTCTGTGTTTGATTTTTCCAGTGCCATTTAGACAAAGAAAGCTGAACTCCGATTGGTTGCTATGGTCAATAAGGCCACTCCTTCTCTGAGGGTTTAATACAGGATGACAAATGGATTCATTGTACGTACATTCACGAAATAAATTCACAAAAATAGAAAGTACCAAAAGCGAACGGTGACATCAATCTATAAGATTGACTAATTTTTATTTTAAAGATGTGGAAGACAAAATCACACTGTCCCAGGAAAGTATTCAAGGGTATGTCCATCTTTAAACATCATTAAAACTTGGGGAACTTTGTAAATGCATTACATTACATATCTGATACGTAGTTACAGTTTGTGTTATATTGGAAAGCTGCATTCACAATTCTGCAGGCTGCAGAGCTGAAATCTCCCAACATTTCCTGCAGGCTCAATGTCTGCAAAGAGCTGGTGATTTGCAATCAGGGAAGTATCATCTTTGCCAGGACCTGCATAGTAATTTGATTTATGAAAACCTAACTCTCACTGCATTATAGGAGCTCCGCTTGGTTGTTAGATGTTTATCGACAAGCTTGCTGACTGTTTCCAACCAGAAAAATTATGAATACAGCTCTTAACAATTTGCAACTTTTTATATAGATAAGATCAAAGGTGGACACTCTCTGAAACTACAGTGACAGTTGTAGAGCGGGGTCTGCAACTTGTGGCCCTCCAGGTCTTACATGAAACGACAAATTCCAACATGCCCCGACAGTGGAAGTCTGCCACTGCTATAGGGTGCAGCAACACCCAAGCCCTGGTGCATGAGGGGGCCCCAATGTTTCTTAGCAAGATAAGAAAACAGTAGCATTGTAAAAGGGGCAGTGAACAAGTGTGAATAGCGCTTTATGATAATTGTGATGTATGATAATTGTAGCCAGCGCCATCTCACTGTACAAATACCTACACTTAGACTGTGCATAGATCCTACATGGTGTAAAATCAGTGCACAAAATGGCATGTGATTGTTAGGGGTTGGGCCCAGATTGTAATTTTGCCCCATGGCCCAGGAGCATCAGACTACGCTAATGAATTTTTTAATTCACATTTTGGATCCGACAAGTGCATTTCCCCAGACACTGGTACTTATTTCTGAAAACTAGTGCAATGAAAATATGATGGCAACCGGGTTCCACCATATTATAATAATAGTGTTCTGCTGGTGGCTATAGGCAACAACTGTATTTTCTTTCGCACTGGTGGCTTTTAGGGACTGTTCACATCACATTTTTCCTTTCGCCAGAGGTGTCCCAACATATTCCTCTGATTAAAGAAACTGACGTATCCCACTGTATAAGCAAACAGTGGGACATGTCGCCCAAACTCCCTGGGCACAGCGCTATTTTAACGGCTGAGTCCAGGGAGGCCCTGACGTCACTGTCCATATATGGACAGTGACGTGAGTAGCTTAAAAAACCTGGAATCCACGGCCAGAGAGTCGGCAACGCTATCACCGGGGATTCCGCTCCTAGAGGAGCCCTGGCCATATATTGAGAGTCCAACAGGTAAGAGCAGCACAGCAGAAATAGACCTCACAAGGGTCAAATGGCTGCCAGCCTCCAGGGATCCGACTTGTCAATCCCTCAAATGTAGACAAATAAAAAAAAAAAAAAAAGAGGCGGCAGAACTCCAAATGGATGTCAAAAAACGGTTTTTATTCACCCATACGTGCAAGGGATGCAACGTTTCAGCTGCTCAATGCAGGCTTGACAAGAGCTGCATTGAGAAGCTGAACCGTTGCATCCCTTGCACATATGGGTGAATAAAATTATTTTTTTTTACATCTTCTATTTGGAGTGCTGCTTCTTTTCCTTGATTTATTCATATGTTGATAGTAACGTCAGAGGCTTTTCCAGTCCCGTAGTCCCAA
The DNA here is from genome assembly GCF_050947455.1 of Rhinoderma darwinii. Classification (NCBI taxonomy): domain Eukaryota; kingdom Metazoa; phylum Chordata; class Amphibia; order Anura; family Rhinodermatidae; genus Rhinoderma; species Rhinoderma darwinii. The sequence goes on along the minus strand of NC_134692.1, from coordinate 20,543,391 downwards.
CCAGAACACTACTGATGCTCTAGCCGGGGACTCCATAGTGGCCGGGGACTCAATAGTTGAAAACCCCTAACACCACTCTTCATACATGGACAGTGATGTCAGGGGCTTCCCCAGGGCTGGAGTCCCCGGGCCAAACACTACCTGATGCTCTTCCCGGGGATTCCGGCCCTGAGAAAGCTTCCCGAGGTATACGTTTAACATTTACCTGTGACGGATGCCATAGAGTGGCATCCGTCACAAATAGGCCACAATGTTAAAAAAGCCATATACCACACGGTTTATGCGTTATTTTATTGCAGGATCACTCAGGATAGAATAGTACAGTATACGTTATTCAATCCTCCAAAAAAAAGCTATACTGACATATACCAGCCTGACTGAAACCAAAAGGACACTCTTTTGGCCTCAGTTGTGCTAATGGAGACCTATGGACACGTTTAGAGTGTACGAAGGGAGCATTCCCAACATACACGATAAGGTTAGGGCCAAAACGTGATGTAAACAGGCCCTTAAAGAAACAGTACAATTAACAGTGTTTCATTTTAATGGTAGAAGAAGGAATTAAAAGGGCACTCCATGAAAAACTGAGTTAGGCCTAGTGCCAGGCGTTGAGGCGGAGCACGACACAGGGGTGCTAAAAACATTAAATAGAGAATCTGCGTCATGCTCCGCTCCCTCAAGTCCTGCACTAAGCAAAACACAATCTATCACTATAGTAATGTGTATTTTATGGAAAATGAGCATCGTCATAATAATAATAAATAGAATCAAAAACATTGTCCTTAAAAACACACAAATTACTGTACAATAAATTTTGATGCCAGCCCCCATTTCCTCCTGTGGGCACACGCTCACTCACGGTCTGCAGCACTGGTTCGAGTTAATCTGTCTCCGTTGTGTTGAAATGTAACATCGGACGCAGCTGGGACTTTTTGTGGCACGTAATAATCTGATTGCATAGGAGCCACAACACCACACTATCATGGCTGATTGTCCATAATTCCTGGGTCAGAATCCCAAGGGTTAACACATTCCCATCAAAACATGGAAATAACTTATAGCCATTTAAGACGACCGGACCACCCTAACTGTGTAAAACCCCCCCCATACTTCAGAAGTTCTTGTGGGTCGTCTGAGAAGTCCATGTCTATTTTGACAGTATTAGCCCAATTATGCTAGAGGATCACCAGAACTAGGATGGCAGCTGCCACAGCTGGCAAGAAAACGGTCACCCTGTGGGCATCTGATTTCCGATGCGATCTCATGAAGTTTAATACGGCGTTTGTGTGATTTGTGGGTACATCAACATTGCAGATCATCCCGTCACAACAGGAAATGCACTCCTGAAAGAAAGAAATCTCACGTAAGTAGCGGTACAGGAAACAATGTATTTAGCAATGTCAAGGGAGCATTAGAACTTTTTTTCAAAAATGGAGGGGGAACGGCGGGATACAACGGATTTTCAAAAGGAACGTTTGTCAGAGACCAATATATACTAACTTTCCAAAAGTCTGGCACCCGATAATCCAGAACTAGTCCAGCAACTGCAGCAGTAAAAAGAATGCCGACTTTTATAGACAAGTGAAATTCTTGTTTGGTATTTCCCAGTGGTTGGAAAGTCCAATAGTCCAGTCACTTGGTCGTGTGAACGCCGAACTTTGAGCTAACCTTAAGGCCCTTCTACGCGGGTCAAAGATTGCGCGACCGTTCATTTGTGATCATCGCCATGTGTAAACAGGGCAGCAATCAGTTGACAAACGAGCAGACGTTGCTTTTTCAGCTGATCGCCCCCATTTGATTTCAATGGGAGGCAGAGGCATTTTCTTCCTGGGCGGGTTTAAGCGCTTGTGGGAAATAAAAGCGGTATGTCCTTCATTGCTGCGGTTCTACTTCTGGCCTCCCATTGAAATGAATGGGAGTAAAAAAAAAAAACAAAAAAAAAAAACCTGTGAAAATCGTGGCAAGAAAGTGCAGACAGTTTTTTTTTCTGCTTGCAAAATCTTCAGTGTGAACAGGGCCTTAGAGAGTTAAATGTCTATATAAATAGCTTTTTTTTCAAGAATACTTATAATGTGGGGACGGAGCCTCTAAGTGGCCTATATTGTACATGATGTGATCGGCGCTGTAATGTAGATTACAGCAGTGTTTTTTATTTAGAAAAACGATCATTTTTCACGGAGTTATGACCTATATTAGCTTTATGCTAATGAGTTTCTCAATGGACAACTGGGCATGTTTTACTTTTTGACCAAGTGGGCGTCGTATAGAGGAGTGTATGACGCTGACCAATCAGTGACCAGTGTCATACACTTCTCCCCATTCATTTACACAGCACATAGTCATCTTACTAGATCACTATGTGTAGCCACATACACACACATTAACCTTACTCAAGTGTCCTGAGAGTTAATAGACATCACTACCAACCAGGACGTGATGTCTATTCAGAATCCTGACACTTCGGTAACGTGTGTGTGTGCGAGATTTACAGCAAGGCAAACGTAATCTCGCGAGATTACGCTGTAAACTGTCATTTAAAACTAGATTACGCTTGCCTTGCTGTAAATCTCAGACAAACGTTACCGAAGTGTCAGGATTCTGAATAGACATCACGTCCTGGCTGGTAGTGATGTCTATTAACTAGTGGCAGTCCAAAAGCGAGGACCCCACCTTGTCCATACCTGGTCCGAGGTTTCAATGGAGAAGTGGTTGTACAAGTCCCATTATTCTGCATTAATGAAATGGGATTTAGGATACGTGTATGGGATACATTCAGTAGGATACAATATCTTTACCATATGACCCGAGTCCCGATGATGGTGACATCCGACATTGTGACATTCTTCTCTGGTCGCACATTTCTTAGTGACGGATTTACTTTTTCCATGGCTGGAGAAGTGGTGAACTGTTTTACAGTAATGTGTATCTGCAACACAAGAGGCTTAATAGTCACAAAGTGATCCAGCGGCAAATCATTTATATCCTGTAAATCAGAACTTTACTATATTATGAAAGTAAATTACATAAAACAAAAACATTTATACAGGTAAAGTGAATCTTATGCCGCTTTGTCAGAGGGCAGCATGATTTTAGCGGTCTGTCACTTATTCGTCCCTGATATCCACGATCCCGTGCCCTCCAGCTGCTAATTTGCACATCAATAGGGAGCAAAATGGAGAAATGTGTCAGCAGCTGGAGGGTGGGGGGCAGGCAGCGTGAATATCACTGGACTCCTCGCCTGCAGCGCTGACCGCGCGCGGCAAAATTTCTCCTAAACGACTGCACTGTAACAAATAAGTCACAGAGCACTGAAAGCAGCGCATTTGTCACTACTTTATGCTGCCCCCACACAGGGCAGCATGAGAAGGTGATAGATTGTACGCCCACTGTTTCTCTCTCGCCCTGACATATGGGACTGGGCAGTACAGTTGCCACACAACCGTATAACACCCGGAGAGTATCGTGCATGGGTCCAATTCTAATTAATAAGACCCGTGCACGATTTCTCTAAGCGATGTATAGTTGCTATAGAAAACGTAACGCCAAGCGTGCAGGGGCATCTCTCCACACCTAATGTCGGTCGGGCGATCACAAACGGAGGTACACTTTAAGCACGGTTTCACTTTGAAACTTTTTTTCCCCACTATACAGTGAAATTCCTTTGATCCGGAATCTGATAATCCAGAAACCGAACAATCCGGCATTTGTTTGCGGCACAGAACTGCGATATAGTGTAACATTTCCAAACTAGAAGCAAAGACTGAGCAAAAAGGACCATTTAGAAAATTCCTCTTATTACAAAGATAAAGTTTTAGTAGAATTTTTTGCGTTTATATTTTATTTTGAGATTTCTTAAAACTTTTCTTCGACCGTCGATGCCAGATTAAAGGAATTTTACCGTACATCATTGAGGTTGGGGCTCCATTTATTTACAATGGAACATCGATCCCCTCAACAGCCACTATAGGGTTGGGGCTGAGCTGCAATACAATACACAACCATGAGTGGCGCTGTTTTTGGGAAACAAAAAACGCACAATTTACATAGTCACCAACCTAATCTTAAGATTTTGACCCATCTCTGGTTTCAGCGACTACACAACTAAGAAATGATGTTACATAAAACAAGTAACCACCTAAATACAGTACATAAGGGAATGTGTAATCTTCTCACTTACTCGGTGGACACCACTTGTCTTCGGCCCAGCGGTTGCAGTTATAATTATCAGTTGATTTCTCACATGTAAAGCACTTGAAGCTGTTGGGGAATGGTGTGGCTGCAAGCAAACAACATTTTATTGACATCATTAATTTTATAATAAGGAATTTTAGGGGTCAGAGCTCCGTTTTTCTAATACGGTGCTCCAAATCTACAGTTAGATAATACAATTCTGGCTGCTTGTAGTCACCACTAGAGGGAACTTGGGAGTTTACTGCATACAGTTTTATTATTGAGTACAATTTATAAACCATATGCAGTAAACTCCCTCTAGTGGTGGCTGCTGGAAGTCAGAATTGTATTATCTAACAGGGAATATTAAGGCGGCCAGAGAATAGAACACCCATGTATTTAAAAAAATATGGAGAAATGTCAAACATATTTCAAAGTCATTTAGGATGGTACTTACGGTCTAAGGGAGGCCTCACGTTATGGGAATTAACATTTTTGGCGCAAGCACTGTCTTTCAATGTGATGAAGAAGTTGATGGCGCACAGAAAAAGGAGCGGAGCGGTCATCATCCTGTCCTATGGGATCCTGCAGAGCTTTCCTGATTCTTGGATGGTTTTACCTACAAGTAAACAAAGACCGTGATCATCCGACTCTGCAACAAACATGTTACTGTGAATATCTAATCATTCTATAAGGCAATGGTAAGTCCAATAGCGCACGTGACCCATCAAAGATGCCGAGTGTTGGTAGTTGGATTGTCCATTCGTATATATCTAATGTCTCGATTCTCTGCTGTCAGTGAATAGAAGCACATTCCGTAACTAGTCCTTTTTATGAACTATACTCTAATGTCTATGGGCATCTCTAGGGTATATTACAAAAGTTGGATCAACAATTTCTGCACATACAAGATTTCTGCGACCATTAGAAATAACGAAGACATGTCTGGCATACTTAATACTATATCTTCCAGAGTGTTTCACCAACAGCGATACTTTTGTCAATGGTCTGTATCTGGTATTGCAACTCTGCCGCATTGAGGCGAATGGGGTCGAGCTGCAATACCAGACACCGCCCATGGACAAGAATGGCGCTGTTACTAGAAGAAAGCAGCAATGTTTTTCTAATCTCATGCAACCCCTTGACAGATTTTGGATGTAGGAAAAAAAAAAAAAGAGACCGTACTCCACATATTTCACCAAGAACATTGCACTGGCCAATAGTTAAATGGAGATTCATTGGGGGTAGGAATAGGGATTCCATGAGAGGGAGAAAAAAAATTCAGATGTTACTCGTCGATAGGAAAAAAAAAAAAAAAAAAAAAAAAAAAAAGAGATGAATTACAAAATGACCGCAAATTTATTTTTGTACTATTTATGAAGGCCACATTTTCTGGCCATTTAGGTCACCACAGATGCCAGAAGTTGTAGGTTGTTTAACGAGATTCTGATAAATCCTGGTCACTCGCCCATTTTATAGGATGCGCTTCCTTTCTTTTTTTTCCCTAAAAAGCAGCGTGCCCAGTCTATGGCATATTTGGGGCGTTTTTGTCTATGGACTTCAATAAAGAAAAAACACAAGACTGCACTCATGGCAGTGATATGTGGCATCGTGATCATGGTTTCTCGGTTCTATGAACACTTAATAATAATATACTTATTTTATTATGAATATATATATTAGGGATGGACAATTAAAACGAAAAATAAGCAAAATTCTGTGTGGAAGTCAGTTATATGGGGCATTATACTGTGGGGGGGCAGTTATGGGGGGATTATATGTTGTGGAGGGCAATTATGGGGGGCATTATACTGTGGGGGGGCAGTTATGGGGGCATTATACTGTGGGGGGGCAGTTATGGGGGGATTATATGTTGTGGAGGGCAGCTATGGGGGAAATATCACGGGGTATATTATATACAGTAGTAAACATGTAGGCTCAGGGACTAAATATTAATTCAATGGCGTAGCATACAAATAGGGGGTGTGGCATGCAAAAAGCGGTGTGACCTAAATAATCGTTATCGAGGTTATATGTACAATTAATAATGATTTTGATTTAGGTCATAATTGCCCAGCCCTAATAAATAAATAAATAAAAAATATATATATATACACACACATACACACAATGGTGGTTTATTAAGCCAGCACAAGCTGCAACGTTTCCATCCTGCTATGGGACCTTTATCAAGCATTTTTCAATATATTTCTTTTTTTTTTTTAAATATATTTAAATATATAATTATTTTGGGACCGAGTTGCACTTTTAAAAGGTAGTTGCTGCATCTTTTTCCATAACACCATTGCAAACTGTGGATGTAGGCTAACATTATATTCGGCCTCAGCAGGTTAAAAAAACAAAACGAAAACAACACACCCAAAAACAGTCTGTATGGCCCAGGACTAATGCTCCGTGCCCTTAGCAGAACATATTGCGTCCTCTCCGAGTTATATTCACATACAATGTCCGTCACCATGATCGGCATTTGGCACAGTAGCTATTTATGTTTCTGACACATGCACCAACTGGTTTGATATTACTAGAGTTTCCCCAGTTAATAGTATCTCGCAGAATGCCACAATGTAACACTGACTGTATGAAGAAGAATGTCCCATGGTTCCACATTCCTTCTTGGAGCAGCCAGTCGAGCATGGCCTGCCATTGTTTTTTCGGAGCTGCCCATATATTGTTAGATTTTCTGCTTACTGAACCCAGACAGCAGATCTCAAACAAATAACCTGGGTGTTCCGGTTTGGTCAGCGGGAGTATTACAGGAAGCTGAACCCATGACACCTTGATACGGTGCCAGGTTAATCAGCAGGTCTTTCACAGGAATTCAGTGGCCACTGGGATTCATAAAAAAAATACAATAGTCGCCCTGCAGTCAACTGTGTCCAATTGTATGAGAATAAGTGACACCGACAAAAATCAGATCAAATTAACAAAATAGATATTAGGTTCTCCTCCACATTATACAACTGAAGACTTTGCCCTTATTGCCCACTGTGTCAGTATAAGAGCCGTCAGCCTGACTTCCTAATCATTCATTACAAGGAGGAACTTGAAGAGCCGCTACCACTCTGGCGGACCAGGCGTGTCCATGCATTACATAGACGGCCATTATAGGGGGTTTTCCGGTCTTGGACATTTATGGCATATCCACAATACATGTTTTAAAGAGGATCTGTCACCAGCTTATTAATTCCCTATCTCCTAACTAATCTAATAGGCGCTGTGATGCTGATAACTACAGTATTTTTTTTTTATTATTAAAAATGTTTATTTGCAAAGTTATGTGCATTTTTCTAAACATGCTAATTTGGTTATACTTGCCAAATGGGAGGTGACTCGTTCTTTTCACTCTGGGCGGTGTAATGTTTTCTGTATGACGTTGTCCAATATTTGAAGTGATCCCCCTCCCTCCAGCCTCAGTCTCTCTCCCTGTGTGAAGCAGCTTGATGCTGATTGGACAGGGTCAGAGGCTGGGAGGAGGCTCCACCTCAGGAGAATCACTGGTGTTGACGCCCACTTGTCTAGTATAGGCTCATTTGCATATTTAGAAAAAAAGCTCATAACTTTTTTTAAATGAATGTTTTGGGACACAATTTTCACTAGCATTATCAGTGTGACGCCGCCTATTCGATTAGCTAGGAGATCGGGAATTACTAAACTCGTGACAGAACCTCTTTAAAATGTCTGATAGATCCGGTTAACACCTCTGGGACCCGCAACGATCTCGAAAATGGGTCCCCTGACCCTGGTCCTACCTTCTATTGCTCTGGATGCTCTCCGGCCACTGACTGAGGTAGTGGTCGCGAGTACGTAAATAGCCGGGCTCGCTGTGCCACACCGTTTCCATAATGTCCATTCACTTCTAACGGATTTACGGAAAGTGTTGCTCAGCGAGCTCGACTGTTTCCATACTCCCGACCACCTGGTCAGTTAGTGGCCAGAAAGCAGCCAAAGCAATAGAAGGTAGGAAGGGGGTCAGGGGGCCCCGCTCTCGAGATAGATGCGGATCCCAGAGGTGAGACCCACATCTATCGGACATTTATGCAACATTACTTCTGTAGCGGCCAGCAGGCCATGGCTTCCTCCGGCGATAACAACTGATCAAAGTGTCAGCTTCTTTTTAAAAAGGGGTAGCCTTTATGAGAAATTATTATGATAGCAAAATATAACAATCCGATTTCATCTATTGAACTATGTTGCGGTAAGTTGCGAATGTAAAATCGGTTAGATCTAAAAACGTACTAAAAAAAACAAAACAACGCTTTGTTTAAAAGGAAAAATGCCTTTTTATCTATTAAGATTGGCCTAATATTTTTTTTCCCACTGTATCAGATAAAAAACGCTTTGTCTACATGTAGCCTTTAAGAAAAAGTACACTAAATCCTCCTATCCTGTAGAGGGCAGTATGCGATTTTATGAATAGTTAGAAAGTTTCAACCGTTTCCTGAAACAGAAATATATTAATCGCTCTCTTTGCCACATTCCTCTTGGCCATTCATATGAAATCCATTACACAGCAGGGGGCGACAATGAGCACAAGAGAAAGCTGACCCCAGTTAGGTAAATAGAATAAGAAATTTATGTCCATTCCAAGACATGATGGGATTTTTTTCTACACCAAACAATACATTTCAACCAATGAAAACCTGGGCCTTCAGTCAGAAAAATATTTTAAACTTTATTGCAGAGGTAGCAGTCACACCCGGAGCCTCATGTTACACTTCTGATACTTTTCATGGTAAGAGATCACAAGCACCTGTATTATTATTATGATCTATATAAATAATTATATACATAGCTGATGAACTTATACCATGGAAAACATTGCTGGATTAAATGATAGTGGACATTCTGACCATTCCCAAAAAAAAAACAAAAAACAAAAGTTAAGAAAAAAAAAAACCAGTGCTGTTGCTGTCCCTGGCAGCCAATAAGATTGTAGCAAAGTAAAAACAGCAACTTGATATGTTAACATTGCAACCAATCTATTTTTCATAAATGAGGTCCATTTTCTTAGGATTCCGGTTACGGTTAAGTAGCTTTCGCACAGTTCTATGACATGACACGACCGACCCATTAATGAGAATAATTTACTCTCCATACATGAATTGCTTCTCATGCTGCAGCTCTTATTCCAAAAACCCCAGGAGCTTCTGAGCCAAAGCATGAACTCAACATGAGATTCACCTCACAGGAGATCTGTAGCCAAGAAAACTCATCGAAGCGAGATGGTAATGAATTCTTGTGCCTTCTCTGGACACACCTTACAGTGCCTTGGCAGCAGCCTGGGTACAGGTCATGAAGATTACAGTCGCTGGAGGGGCAAAACAATGGTTAACAGCAAAACAAGCTGACCAGGAGCTGGCAGTGGAAAACTAACTCTAGAATGCCCAAATACCAATGGTCGTTGGAAAAGTCTACCCATCCTCATGTTACCTGAGGGCTCAGGTTTAGATTTGTTCATTTTTTATGGAGGAAAGAAGGATTGCACAAGGTTTTCCTACATACAAGAAAATCATCAGATACATGGCCCGATTCTTGTGCATAGGATTAAGGTCAGCAGAATATTTCTAGGCGTATTGGGTTCTGGGATGTGTTCTAATACAGTTGATTGATCTTGGGTGTAGAAAGATAAAACCTGGGCCTTACCCATGTTATATATAGGTAAAGAATCCCTAAATGGTACAAGACTCCCAATACTGGAACGGATTCCCCATTCTTGCAGAGGAAGTTGGTTACGTCTACCTACCTGTTCCTATCGGTGTCCTCATACACTGCCGCTACTCCAACCACCACACCCTGTTCTCCACCACAATCAATGTATCAGCCAGAGATCCCAGCTGTGCAAATACGGCTCAGAACAGGAAACGCATTATCACTCCACAATTAATCAGTTCCCTGCACTCGATTATACTCTTCACAGGTCCTATGTGCTGGATAAAGTATGTGTTAATTCCACTTAAGTGCAATTCAAATGGTTGTCATAGTATATGCACTTAAAATGCTGATAATAGATATAGGTATTATCTCAGAACTCCAACCCAGGACCTTAAAGGGTGCTCACTATACATGCAAATAGTACAAGCAGCTGGGTTAAAGGGGTTTTCCAACCACAAACAGGAAATGCCATAAATGTTTGATCAATGAGGGTCTACTCTAACCAGTGGGACACCTGTCAATTCTGAGTTACAGAAAGAGAGCATGATTGGCTATTTCCGGTTCTCTCATAGATTATAATGGAGAGGGCCTGGGCATGTGCCCCCACCTTTCCTCTACAGAAGGGGCACACGGAACTCCGGAATCAGTGGAGGGGGGACCAAGCGATCACTGGTCTATTGGCATTTTAACGTTAATGTCCTCCTTTGAACACCATCTATTTTATTTATTTTTCCGCTAAATAAGTCCAAAATTTTCTCTCTGGTTCGTGGACACAGAGCTCCAAATTCCCAACATAGACACATAATCAAGGAGGTATTCCCACCTCGGAAATTGATGGCATATTTACAGGATATGCCATAATTGTCCAATAGATGTGGGTCCCACCTCTGGAACCCGCACCCATCACTAAAACAAGGCTTCAACCTTCTGCCGCTGCGCTCCTGCCACTGACTGGGGAGGTGGTCGGGGTTTTAAGGACGTAGCATAGCACCCGAGTTTCGGAAACAGCATTGCTCACTGTGCTGAGCTCTTTCCGTAACTCCCACTTGCTTCTATACGAGTTCCGGAAAAAGCGTAGCAAAACGTGCTCGGCTATTTCCAGAAAACCCGGCCACCTTGTCAATCAGTAGCCATAGCCCAGCGGCACAAGGTAGGGGGGGCCCCGGCCTAGAGGTAGGTTTGAGGCTTAGAGGTGGGACCTGCATTTATCAGATATTTCTGGCATATCCTAAGGATATGTGTGAAAATCCCTTTAAATAATAAAATTCTCGCTGCCTGCAGCAACCACTAGGAGGAGCTTAGCAGCTTACTGCATATTGGATATTCATTGAACTCAATAACAGTATGCAGTAAGCTCTTCAGCTCTTTCTAGTGGCAGATGAATGGCGTCAGAATTTTGTAATTTCATTTAAAGTGGTCTGTGAAATAAAATGAATGGCCTCTCCTCCGATCAGTTGTTTGAATGGACAGTGGCCAAGATAATGGGAGGAAGTTGTAATACTGTGTTCTGCCGTTACAAGTGTGATGACATTGTACAGTGTGGAGCAGTGTAAAGGTCCTTTTACACTGGGCAATTATTGGGCAGACGAGCGTTCATATAACGCTTGTTGCCGATAATTACCCTGTGTAAACAGGGCAGCGATCAGCAGATGAACGAGTAAACGCTAGTTCATCTGCTGATCGTATCGTTTTAAAGAACGAAAACATTATCGTTGTCAGCAGCACATCTCCCCGTCTAAACAGGGAAACCCCATGCCACATTATAATAATGTACGGGGACGAGCGATCGGAGTAACGAGCGCTCTTCCCCATACATGGCTTCTTGTGACAGGAGCAAACGAGCGCCGATCAACGAGCGGTCTCGATTGACGCTCGTTGCACCGGCCGGTGTAATAGGGCCTTAAGGTACGAAGGGGGATGCAGTGCTTACTAGAGCGCCACAGCCGCTGATCGTTGTGGGTGCCGAGAGTCAGACCCCCACCGATCAGATATCGATAGCCTATCCTAAGGAAAGCCCATCAATTTTATCTTACCGGATAACCCCTGTAACTATGCCTATACAGAAGCTTTAGAGCTCCAAACACTACTAAGATATATTAAGAAATTAATTAGCGCAGAATTTGGGACCCAAAAATTACATCCTCACATAGATGCCTAGGAGTAGCATTTCTGAACGCACCAAGTGGTTTCCATATCTCCCGCAGAAATCGCTGGTCTTTTCCCCTCAGTTTGCTGCCTAGATGTTAACAGCAGATGAAAGGTTAGATTAGTAAATCTGCCCCTACCCCCAGAAGCGGCTCTCACATAGCAGCTTATTTACCATTGTCAATCGATAATGAACACTCATATAGATGCGCTACGCGTGTACATGGTAAATTGTCAACTGTTTTAATAGAAATCTGTTCCATTGGTTGGAAAAATTTGTTAAATTTTCTTGGTTGCACAGAATCGGAGTCATGGTCAGGTTTGCTGGTATGGAATGTGCAATCAGCTATCCCTGATTAGCGGATGGCAGAAAGCTTTAGCCAAAAGACCACGCTCTCAGGGAATCCTCCAATATATGTGTGGACCTAAGTGAAGGCCAGGATACCTTTTAGAAACCATATAATATACTAGTCCTTCTCAATGAATTAGAATATCATCAAAACGTTAATTTATTTCAGTAATTCAATTCAGAAAGTGAAATATTCTATAGATTCATTACACACAGTGTGATCTATTTCCAGCATTGTTTTCTTTTAATGTTGAGGATTATGGTAAGAGTTAATGAAAACCCAAAATTTAGTGTCTCAGAAAATGTGAACATTATAATCCAATTTCAAAAATGATTTTTAATACCGAAATGTTGTCCTACTGAAAAGTATGTCCAGTATCTGCCCTCAATACTTGGTCAGGGCTCCTTTTGCATGAGCGAGACTAGCCTTACGGAGATGCGGATTTCATTTTCCAGCAGGACTTGGCACCTGCCCACACTGTCAAAAGTACCAATACCTGGTGTAATAACCGCAGTATCACTGCGCTTGATTGGCCTGCAAACTCGCCTGACCTAAACCCCATAGAGAATCTATAGGGTATTGTCAAGAGGAAGATGACACACCAGACCCAACAATGCAGACGAGCTGAAGGCCGCTATCAAAGCAACCTGGGTTTCCATAACACCTCAGCAGTGCCACAGGCTGATCGCCCCCATGCCACGCCACATTGATAACACCTCAGCAGTGCCACAGGCTGATCGCCTCCATGCCACGCCGCATTGATAACACCTCAGCAGTGCCACAGGCTGATCGCCGCCATGCCACGCTGCATTGATACCACATCAGCAGTGCCACAGGCTGATCGCCTCCATGCCACGCCGCATTGATCACACCTCAGCAGTGCCACAGGCTGATCATCTCCATGCCACGCTGCATTGATACCACATCAGCAGTGCCACAGGCTGATCGCCCCCATGCCAGGCTGCATTGATGCAGTAATTCATGCAAAAGGAGCCCCGACCAAGTATTGAGGGCAGATACTGGACATACTTCTCAGTAGGCCAACATTTCGGTATTAAAAATCATTTTTGAAATTGGGCTTATATAATATTCTAATTTTCTGAGACACTACATTTTGGGTTTTCATTAATTGTTACCATAATCATCAACATTAAAAGAAAAAAATGCTGGAAATCGATCCCGCTGTGTAATGAATGTATAGAAATTATGAGAGACACTTTCTGAACTGAATTACTGAAATAAATGTACTTTTTGATGATATTCTAATTCATTGAGAAGGACTAGTAATGAAAAGCAATTACAATCCACCATTAACATCAAGGTGTTAATTTGAACAGTGAGGACCGGCAAAATCACTTTGGTGGAGCGTTGCCAAGTCAAACATACCTGCAGATAAGGCAAACTATCTTGTAAAGTTATTACCAACCAACAACGGGCGTGTTAAATAAACAAAGTAATGTTTAATCTAAGTGTATTGTGATGGTATATGAATGCCTTATACGTGTCCTATGTGGAGCCTTATACGAGTCCTATGTGGAGCCTTATACGAGTCCTATGTGGAGCCTTACACGAGTCCTATGTGGAGCCTTACACGAGTCCTATGTGGAGCCTTACACGAGTCCTATGTGGAGCCTTGCACGAGTCCTATGTGGAGCCTTGCACGAGTCCTATGTGGAGCCTTGCACGAGTCCTATGTGGAGCCTTACACGAGTCCTATGTGGAGCCTTACACGAGTCCTATGTGGAGCCTTACACGAGTCCTATGTGGAGCCTTACACGAGTCCTATGTGGAGCCTTACACGAGTCCTATGTGGAGCCTTATACGAGTCCTATGTGGAGCCTTACACGTGTCCTATGTGGAGCCTTACACGAGCCCTATGTGGAGCCTTACACGAGTCCTATGTGGAGCCTTACACGAGTCCTATGTGGAGCCTTACACGAGTCCTATGTGGA